>NW_009925011.1:47577-63338 GCF_000696875.1 Nestor notabilis
ACCTCAGCAGCAACTGCTTTGAAATCACAGTGGAGCTTAGCTGTGAAAAATTCCCACCTGAAGAAACTCTGAAGGGCTACTGGGAGGACAACAAGAATTCCCTTATCAATTACATCGAGCAGGTAACAGAAAAGAGGATGGCAAAACTAGTTATTGTACATAAAGTTTATAAACTTTGTGCTGGGTGAACATCTAGTTCAAAATTTCATAATCCAATTGGTGTTCCATAATTCTTATATGTCTCTAAGGTGGTAAACCCTATGTAATCTTTCTAAATATGTGGAGAAAAAGGGGAAAATAAAGAAGATGTTATAATGTGGAATCTCGCCTTATTTAAGCTCCTGCAGACATTTAATTTAAATGATTTGTGTTAGCTTTCTCAATGAAAAGAAATACACATCAGCAGAGAGTATAATTTATTCCCCCAGCACTAGTGTGTATACTCAGAGAGATGGATTACCCTCTACAGATATGAAAATGTGTGTACAGACGAGGGATGGATCACTCTGGATGTACAGGGAGCCTAGACGGCTGGATTAGACTTCAGCTGCAGTTCAGTGTAGTGTCAGGGGACACGTCTAATCCTGGTTTTCTTGATATTCTGCTGCTCTCTGATTTAGATAATATTGCGCTAATGGGTTGCTGGACGTTAAGACTCTGAAAGAAACATGGGGGGATTTGTGTGTGTTGGTTTTTTTTAGTTGTTTTCTTTTTGTTTTTAATCATTTCGTGCCAGTGTAACAGCCTGCACGGAAATGATGCTTCCAAGCACTGTGGGAGTATTGAGTTCCTGAATCCTGGATATTGTAGTTAAAGAACACAAATATATCTGATATCATTAATGGCTGCACATGTGAGATTGTGAAATCAGAAACATACTTTGTTAGCAGAGCCAGACACTTCATACATTAATTTCTTTCAGAACTTACTCGTGCAGAAATGCTTTAGTTAGCCAGAAATCTGAAGTATTTGAATATTTTGAAATGTTTCAGTTACATCGTTCTGCTAGTGATTTGAATGTGGGCTGAGGAAAAGGCTCTACCCACCCTGCAGGTTTTTACCCATTGATTATGGGATCCATCTCAAGTTGTTCAGCTCCTTTTCATGTAGGTTAATTTTCTGACTCATGGAAAACTATGGTGTCACTGCATTTTAAGAATTACGAATGTGTAAAAGATTATTTTGCCAACTTCCTTTGCTCCTGCGGAGCTGCTGGCTTTATCCTTGAAGTTCAGATGGTCTATCTGGCATTGTTTTTTATCCTCTTACAGGGTAAGAGGTCCATCTCTGTGCTGCAGCTCCTCTATGATTGTTAAGGATGGTGCAAATATGTACTTTCTGCTTTTCTGAGATGATCTGTATCAGGCTTCTGATGGGGTAAATTAGAGGATTCTGGTGAATTAAATTATAGCAGCTGAATACACTATATAGATTCATAAGGGGGAATATCAAAATTTCAAAATAAACTTTGTGATCCACAAGTCTTTTCAAATATCACAGAATCAGAGAAGCCAGAACTCCACAGTACTTCCCCACTTAGTTTCCAGGCTCCCAATGAGATGCATCTCTGCACAGATTCAAACTGTCCCATTCTCTGGGGCTGAAAGCTCCCTATCTCAGGCTGTGAAAAAGTAGTTGAACTCAGCTTCTTGCCTCTGAGGAGCTCTGTCTGCTTTCAGACCATCCTTAAAGAATACGAGCAGGACTGGTCTCTCCACACACTGTAGTGAAATCAGTGCTTTAAATTCATATGTGCTGGGAACAGGCAAGTTAGGTACTGCTGGTGCTGTTACCTGGTGTAAGTTGTCTAAGAGGGAAGAAGAAACTAGGACATGACGCACCATCACCTTTCTGTCACAGGCCACGTGGGCAGTGTTGTGACTCTATGTGGTCCCACCTCAAAGATCTGGATGTTTTGGGTGCACAAGAGAGAACTCAAGCATCTCACATGGGGATTGCCCATCAAAGTCCAAGTGGCTGCATTTAACTTTGTTAATGTTTCCCTTTTAAGCAGCTATGTCCATTATTAACCCTAAATTTTTACAGCTGGTGAAACTTAAAAAAGAAAAAAAAAAGTTGGGTTTTTTTTAGGCTGTCTTTCAAAGCACGGTGGTTAATCCACAGTGACAATGACTTTCAAGTCATTGTTCACATGTATTATTATTTGCTTTGTATTTCTGAGAAATGCTTGCGTTGCACAGAGGAATTAGAATAACTACCAGCTGAATTATTTTTCCTCCTCACTGTTTGTTCCAGTATGAGGTTTAGGAATTATCCTTGGTAGTTGTCAGCATGTAGACCATTGGATCCATAACATGCATCGTTAGATATATCAATAGATATCCCATTGATGAAAAGACCATCTCTCGTAAGAAATTTTCCAGTGATTTTGCATGTATTTCTGACTTTATTTGTTTATTTTAGATTCATCGAGGAGTGAAGGGATTTGTTAAAGACCTTCAGGGCAATCCAATAGCAAATGCTACAATTTCTGTGGAGGGTATAAGCCATGACATTACATCAGGTGAGCCTCAGCTAAAGAAGAAGTGCTGCTTCCTCCTTCTGCTTGGCAACCTGGAGCCGTTTCGGATCTTACTATCTGGAGCTTTAAGGGAGTGAAATTTTGAAGCCAGGAAAGCATGTTGTGCCTCAAGCAACTTGCTGCCTGCCGGATTTAATGAATTTTTCACTTGTATTTTGCTCTCAGACTAGCTGAGGCTGGTTGTTGGGATTTTGAGGATCTTTGGCATGAATTGGTTCTGGTGGCTGCTGGTTGTTTGTGCTTTGTTTGTCTTCTGATTTGTGGTGCAAGTAGTGTTTCACAGCTCTGTCAGGATTTGAAGTCCTGTCAGAAGTGCCATTTTGAGTTTGAAGGCTAAATTGTAGTCCAAAAGTGTTATATTACTTACAATGCAATCATACCTTTTGGTATGTAAATTCTTGTCAGATTTTCAGTTTACATAACTTCTGCAAAGATAAATTCTCTCTGCTGTTTAGAATTATATGACCTTTTTTTAGAAGGGCAGTTCTAAAAGAGGAAAGTATTGTGTAGAAAATTACGTGTCACTTCTTTGGTGGTGGTATGTTTTATTCTAGGAATGAATTCAAAGGTAGCTCACACAATGTAAACTTGCAGTCTTCCTCATATACCTGTGCTTTCTTATTCTGAATGACAATTTTGCTTAGTTTGCACAATACTCCTGGGAGTATTGATAGATGATAAGTTGCCTATGAGCTGGCAGTGTGCCCTTGCAGCCAGGAGGGCCAATAGTATCCTGTTGGAGGAGTGTGGGCAGCAGATCGAGGGAGGTGATCCTTCCCTTCTACTTGACCCTGATGAGGCCACATCTGGAGTACTGTGTCTAGTTCTGGGCTCCTCAGTATAAGAAAGACGAGGAGCTACTGGAAAGGGTCCACCGAAAGGCCACGAGGATGATCAGGGATTTGGAGCATCTTTCATGTGAGGAGAGTTTGCGGGAGCTGGTCCTGTTTAGTCTTGAGAAGAGAAGACTGAGAGGGGATCTCATTAATGCATATCTCAAAGGTGGGTGCCAGGAGGATGGTGCCCACTCCTTTCAGTCATGCCCAGTGACAGGATGAGGAGCAATGGCCATAAACTAAACCACAAGAAGTTTCACCTCAACATGAGGAAGAACTTCTTTACATTGAGGGTAGCAGAGCAGCACTAGAATGCACTCCCCAGGGAGGTTGTGGAGTCTCCCTCTCTGGAGACATTCAAAACTTGCCTGGACACATTCCTGTGCAACCTGTTCCAGGTGGCCCTGCCTTGGCGGGGGTGTTAGACTAGATGATCCCCAGAGGTCCCTTCCAACCCTAATGATTCTGTGAAGATACTGATTAGAAAAACAGTAATAAAATGTCATTGCTTCATGCATGAGCTTTCATTATGGTCATTTTCTTAACAGTATATCTCACTATACTGTTATAGGTGCGTAATACTATGAAACAGGATGGGTTAGACCCTTCAGTTGGCTTCAATTTGCGTTTCTCTTACCGCCTGCAGAGGTCAGCGTTTCTGCCAAGCAAGAGAACAGTGTGATAACATTAGCCGCCTTCTTTCACTATATGTAAGGCAATAAGTATAGAGGCTGGAAATAAATTTTCAGTGATAATAAAAGGAGAATAAGCTGCGCAAGGAGGTATTTTGAGGCGGGAGGGAGTGATGCATACAGTATTAGAGCTCATGCTTCTGTCGTACAAAAAAGCATCTAATCATGAATCCTCTTACGTCATTATGTGTGTATAAGCCTGGAAGTCATGTATTGTCAAAACAGCGAGGAAAACAAGTACTTGAATTTTAACATAGTCAAAAAGAAGGATAAATATTCTTTGGCTTTCTTTTTTTTTTGTAATTTTTTTTATTTTCCCTGCTCCTTTGTTCATGAGTTAAAATTCAGCTTTGTTCCAGTGCCAGGAATCATTAGATCATTATTGTAGCTCTGCAGCAGTACTTTTTTCCCTTCTGTTTTATGAACAACTGGACTGACTACTGACGATTTTTAACTGCGCAAATTGCAGACATTTAAGTAATATTTCCCTCTGTGCGTTGTGTAGCTGCAGATGTGCTGAAAAAGCATTTAAGCAACTGGCAGTAAGAGCATGACCAAGTCTTTTAAATGGCCTTTAGAACAGCCTTGCAATGTTTTCTGGAAATAGATAAATTCAGAGTATTAGCCTGTGACAAATTAGATAATTGCTCACTGCTGGTACAGGGAGGATCAGAGTCTTTGTGAAAATGGGAGAGGGTCATTTCTAAAGAGGATGATGTGTTTTTAATGTGGCTGGAAAAAGTCATCATAGAATGTTTTGGGTTGGAAGGGATCTAAAAGATAATCTAGTTCCAGTCCCTTCCCTGCCACAGGCAGGGACACCTTCCACTAGACCAGGTTGCTCAAAGCCCTGTCCAACCTGTCCTTAAACACTGCCAGGGATGGGGCAGCCACAGCTTCTCTGGGCAACCTGTGCCAGTGTCTCACCACTCCCACAATGAAGAGTTTTTTCCTAATATCTAACCTAAATCTCCCCTCTTTCACTTTAAAACCATTCCCCCTTGTCCTGTCACTACATGTCCTTGTAAAAAGTCCCTCTCCAGATTTCTTGTAGGCGCCCTTTAGGCACTGGAAGGCTGCTATAAGATCTCTCCAGAGACTTCTCCAGGCTGTACAAGCCCAACTCTCTCAGCCTGGCTCCATAGGAGAGGTGCTCCAGCCCTTTGATCATCTTCATGGCCTTCTGGACTCACTCAAGCATGTCCACATCCCTCTTGTGTTTGGGACCCCTAAAGCTGAATGTAGTACTGCAGGTGGGGTCTCATGAGAACAGAGTAGAGGGGCAGAATCACTTCCCTTGACCTGCTGGTCACTCTCCTTTCAGTGCAGCCCAGCATGCAGTTGGCTTTCTGTGCTGCAAGCACACACTGCTGGCTCATGTTGGGCTTCTTGGCAACCAACACCCCGAAGTTCTTGTCAGGGCTGGTTTCAATCGAGTCTCAGCCCAGTCTGTTTCTGTGCTTAGGATTGCCCTGACCCACATGCAGGACCCTGCACTTGGCCTTGTTGAACTTTATGAGGTTTGCAGTGAGGTTTGTCCCATATTATCCTTCAGTGTGCTGGAGAGCTTTCAGCCTCAGCAGGCAAAATTGTTCATGGAGGCTACAGCACAACTTTAGAGTTTAAATCTGTGTTTTGGTTACCTGAAAAGAAGAAAATCTGTAATGGTGTATTTATAGAGCTCTTAGAGAATACTTTCAGGCAGGCAAAAGGAAAGGGCTAACAGGAATATGAAACACTGACAGGATATACAATCCCTTTTCATTAGCTGCATAATTAATTTTATACCTATTTATTTGGATTTTTTTTTTCCTTCTTCTGTGCAGCCAAGGATGGTGATTACTGGAGATTGCTTGTGCCTGGAAATTACAAACTTACAGCCTCAGCACCAGGCTATCTAGCAATAACTAAAAAAGTTGCTGTGCCCTTTAGCCCTGCAGTTGTGGTAAGTGCTCACACGTGTATTGGTTTGTTGATGAAAAAGTCTCTTTTTTTTTTCTTTTTTTTAATTTTGGTCACCTATGTGCATTTTCAGATCAGTTTATTGTACTGATATGCTAATATTGTACATGTTTAAATCAGCCTTGAGACACTTTGGAATAAACCAAGCCTAAAATAGAAGTTATCTCCCTAAGCCCCATGTCTGTGTTAAACAACTTATGGTAAATAACTCTTACAATAAATGACTTATAATAAATGACTCTTAAAAGCCTACACTCCTTTCTTCCTACAAGTCTTACCAATGTTTTTAATTGTTTCTCTTAGGTTGATTTTGAACTCGAGTCATTGTCTGAAAGAAAAGAAGAGGAGAAAGAAGAGTTGATGGAATGGTGGAAGATGATGTCAGAAACACTAAATTTTTAAATTAAGATTTTGGCTTTACAACTTCTAATTATTCTATGTTGATTTAGTATAGTGTACTGTGAAAAATCCCTATATTCTAGATTTTGTGCACTTCACAATACTTAACTTTGAATTTTTCAGTTATCTTTTGATTAATATGATTACAAATAACTACTAGCCTCCTAGCTAGTAAATAAGCTATTAATTTTAATTCATATTGTTACAGAAAATTCACTCTTACATACAAATAATAATAAAAAAGAGTGAATGTCTCTGCAGCCTACATGGAAGTACAATCTCTTGTGTATTATTTGCAAGTTCAGAATATATAGGTTAACTCTTGATTTTAAAAAAGAAATATGCTGTAGTCAATTCCCAACACTGCCAGAAATATTTGACAGTGCATAGTAGTAGAAAGTGCTCTTTACTGAGTTCTATAATGAGTGTTATTGAAAAGATTTATAATAAGTGTGTTGTGTAATAATGTTTTACAAGGATTAAAATTCAGTATAACATTTCATATCTGTCTGGTGTTGGGGCTGTTTAAATATGTAAGAAACATATACTGGCTTAATTTTAGTAAGGAGAAGGAATCTGCATAAGCTCTTTTATTAAAGATGGCATAGAATGAATTTTGGAAAGAGCAGAGCTTTATTCCTTAAACTGTTGATGATATTTCAAGATCAGGTTTTAGTTATTCCTCATTACTTATTAACCAAATAAAAAATTCTGAATGGGTGAAGAAGAACTTGCGCATCTTGTTAATATACTGCTTGTGGTATTGCTTCAGGTGGTGTCTGTTTTAGATAACTATCTTTTTCAACAATCTTTCCATGTCAGTGGTGTCTAGATAAATCAGCTGAAAGTTTGTATCTTCACTGAAAGCTACCAAAACATTACAGTTTAGACAATGAACTGGAAGTCTTCTGACATGCATTTAGCCAAGAATGGTTTTGCTTCCAAGTTTGTTTCTTCTGCTGGTTAGTCTTATCTAAAACTGGAAGCATGATGGATAAGTGAAAATTTTTTCAGTGTGGTGAAATTTTTCTAAAATGCTTGAAGATGATACAAAAAGCAACTTTGATTTTAAAAGGTCCTCTTCCCTCCATTTTTTTTTTTTTTATAGTATATTTGAATTAACTTCAGTACTTTGTCTAAGATGAGTGAAATTTGTGGAGTCAGAGAATACACATAAACCATAGTGGGTGCAAGTTTGGTATAATTCTCCTGAAACTATTGCTGGTATGCTACTTGACAGCAGCTAAACATCTCATCTGTTTGAAAGCTTACACACTATTGCTGGTCTATTTTAATTCAAGATCAGATGCTTGATATAGATTTCCTTCCTCTGTTTCTTTAGTATTACTGTCTGTTTTAATTAACATATTATTTTAGTTGATGCTGTAGGAGTTCAGTACCATTCAGAACCAACCAACAATGCACTATCATGCTCCTGCTGTAAGCGAAAAATCACATGTTTAGAAGTAGGATCCAAATTTACCTCCTTTGGGTATTTAAAAATTTACTGAAATTACTGTTTTCTGGGAATTTGAAATAAAAATACCACTTGATCCTTTAAAGTAACAGGCTTAAGGTTTTACACGCAGAGATAAATTGAACAGCAATAGGACAAACTTTCTGTCTCTGATCAAGAGTTTGTTATGTGACCTGTAGCTCATTTGAGTAGCAGATATTTAACTCCAGACCTCAGGCAAACTTCACGTGCAGTAAGTTGTTATGCAGTGATGAAATTCAAATCTCCATTGCAATGAGGAACCCCTGTGGCAAATGAAAAATCTTATCTGAACATGTCTTGATAACACCTTGTGGCTAGCATGCACAGGAACGTGCTTAAGGGATACCCAGTTACACCAACATGGGTGTTTATGACACTTTGAAAGACTAAGATGTATAGCACAAAACACACTCTGTGTCTGGAAGTAACAATACTGTTTTCAGCCAAACCATGTAAAATTGAAGCAAACCATCTAAAAGTAAATTGTAACAGGAGACTGCTGTCATGTGGGCAAATGGCTACAGGAGTGTTTCTGACCTGTAAACTCATGTAATAAGGCAAGTGTATATTTGTACAGAATGCCCTGCTTTGCCCCTTACAAACCTAACAATTTCAATCCAAACAAAGTCACTACATGGTAATACGCCTGTCATGCATCCAGTCTTCCTGTGTGGTGGATTGTGTGCCATAGTTAGTGCAGACATTACATCAAAGTGATCTCATAACAGATTTCTAGTCTGTACTTGTATACATGTGTGAGATCCTCTGGTCTACTGTTTCATGCATTTGTGATCAAATGTGGTGTCCCCTAAATGATCTTTTTGTTTTGCTCTTGATGACTGCTTGCTATTACTGTGCTGAGAACAGGTTAAAGTGATTAAATGTTACAACACCAGAACCACTGCCACTGTTCTTGCTGTAAGTAAGCATCCTTAAGAACAGCGTAGCCAGGACTCTCAATAAATTAATTCATTATGTAGTTTTCTTAGCTGAACTGAGCTGTGTTGTAGGACTGTGTATGTTTAAATGGAAGATTAAAAGTGTTGTGTGATGCTGAGCTTTTGGTTAAAAAGGCACATGCTGTACTATTGTACAATAAAACTACAGGTTTATTTAAAATGAAAAATGTGTGGGTAATTTACAGGTTCAAAACATGACCTCTTTGGCTGTGTACGACTGCAAAGTATGCCATAAACATCTTCAGTGATGTGTTGTGTGCCAGTTTGATGTTTTGAGCAGAGAAATGGGACTGGAATTAGCGCTGATATCCCATTGAAAGCCATTCATAGCCGCTTAATTTCGTGCCCGGATATACTCATTTTGGAGTATACAGCTTTCTGAGCACTTTTCCCATGCAGGCTTTCAAGTAAAGTAATGGATAAAAATGAAATGCTCTGCATCCATACAGGGTCAGTGGGGACAGAGCATGGACTTCTGCGTATCTCTCCTGTCCACAGCATTTATAAGTCTATTCTTTTTCCATATCAGTCCTTAGGACTAGAAAACAGTGTGTAGGAATGCTTGGTACTATGCATTCCTTATATCTACAGTGGTCAGGATTATAATAACAAAGTCAAATAAAATCACTGTGTCTGAATTACATTTCCTTTTTCCTAAGTTTTGGTGTTCATGTCAATATACGTGAATTCACATATAGCCCTGACTGTTCCTGAGCTGATAATAGCATACATTAAAATGTAAATTAAAACTGAGATGGTATATAGGAAAGAATTGCTACCGAGTATCTTTCTCCGAGTTTTGTTTAACTGATCTAACAGGTGTAGTAGGAACACTTAATAACTAGCCCATGAAAGGAAGAGGATTTAGAGAAGGATGGGTTTAGAGGAGTTGGAATTTAAAGTTAAAAGGTACAGTTCCCATATCTGATCTTAGTTTGACTCAGGCCCATGGAGACAGCAGTTTAATGACCGCCTCTCCTAGATGTTAGAGCAAACATCTAGGGCTTCTCAGTAAACCTGCTCCACTGGAGGAGTGCCTTGTTTCTTACTTGTAGTTGGCACTGGAAACACAGGACTCGGAAACATCACTGCAATGCTTGCTTTCTACCTTCCTGAATCTTGCAAAGAGCTTGTTTCTCATTCTGATTGTCTCCTTGTAGATATTCTATCCCCCCTGTATGTTTCTATTTATGCAGAGTAACATCTGTTGTGAATGATTTGCTGCTTGTTAATTTGACTCATAAGTTTGGTCATTGACACAGCCTCTGTTCCAGTATTTCTGACTTCTGTAATTAAACCCAGAAACAAAAACACTCAGGAGATCTTCTGAAAGCCATGGCATAAAAAAACCCCAGTGACTTGGTTTGTCCCTGGCTTGTGAGGGTTTTGAGTGAGTTTGCTTCATGTTCCCATTTTTAAAGCCTGCTTTAGGAGGACAAGAAAATGGCATCTGGGAAGTTGATGTAATCCTATGCCTCCGGGGGCTAAGGTTTTGAGCAGTATAGCAAGTATTGGAATAGGCAGTATAAAAATGAGATATTCAGAAACAAAAGTTGTTTACTTTTACTTAACTGTGATAATGGGAGTATACTGATTTAGTTAAATGGCCTTGCAATGCTGATCTTTCTTCTGCTGTCCTTATTTTGCCTCTTCACGCCCCACACATTAAATTTCAGCAATGACTTAGACATATCCATGATTAAGCACTGTTTATCACAGTGCTAGATTTTCCCTGAATTAATGGTTAATACTTCATGGTATTTTATCTTTCTCCTACTTCCATACTCATTTAAGCCACCACACATTTTTGTAATCATGCATCCCTCTGTGCACAGTGGAAACTGTAAAAGAGAGAAGCCGAAGAGTTTGGCTCCTGCATTGGGAATGTAGAGGGAATTTGACATCTGGGAATGCACTGGAAACAGTTTAGTATTGTGAAATAAGTAGATTATGTAGACTTTTGTTAATCACTCTGTAGTAAAGGGATGAATAGGATTATGTGCCTATGGGATTCTAGGAGTGTCTTTTAGGTAGTGCTACTCTGGAAGGATTCCCATTAGTTTCACTGAGGTTTTTTATCAGACCCTTAAGCCTGGAATCTGAGTAGACAGGACTATCTGGTGCCAAAGGCTGCTCATTTTGCATTAGCAGTAATTGTTCTTCACCTTTTTCCAGGAGAAAGATGCAAAATAAACAAGAAATAAAGTCCACTTTCACAAAGCACGGAATTGGTTATGGAACTTGTTAAGAGTCGTTGCAAGACCTAAAGCAGAAATAATGGAGATGATTAGCTGAACCAGTGGCAACCTACAGCTCAGTAAGCCTCTGGACCGCTGCTCAGTGGGGGATAGGAGGGTAAATCAGGATGCCATTTTTGTTACGTTCACCCACTGACAATGTGGTCACTGCCATAGTTTAGAGAGAAAATACAGAGCTAGGGAAACTTCTCACCTGACTGCAGTAGACAGCACTAGAGGTGTTCACAGTGTTGCAATACCATCCAGTAATGTAAGATTCCAGTTTGTGGACTCAGAGGATCACCAGTTCTGCTGTCCGCTGTGGTGCATGTCCAAAGGTGCAGAACCAACACCCCCCCTCCATATTCCAGCACCTCTTGCACAAAAGGTAAGTTAAACACATTTCAGAAAATATGGACAAGATTCAAGAGACGAGTTGGCTGCCAAGAGAAGTACAAAGTTACAGTCTGATTTCCCTCCCTCCAGCTCACCAAATATCCGCTCATGTGGCTTTCCTTGGCTGCTTCCAGCTCGCTCTCTGGGTGTGTCAAAAACCAGCCCAGCTATTTGTGCCAAGACCCAACAGGAGTGGATTACAGAGCCTGCTTGTGTCTAAAGATCCTAAGTTTGTGTTTGCATTACCAGGCAGGTCCCCTGGTACGGCCTGGCATCCTTAATATTGAGGTCTCCAGAATGGGAACCCCACCAGGAGCTTGCTTTTGGCCAGCAGCTTAGGTTTCTTCCAGTGGAGGTAGCAGGCGGCTGCCACACCTCCCTGGGTGTTAGAGGAGGAAGGATTGGGCCTATGCCTCTGACTTCATTCACATCAGAGCGTGGCAGGCATGCATTGAGACGTGCAGGCTCGGGAGCGCTGCTGGATCCCACAGGTTAGACATGGTCTGAGACATGGTTTCTGACCCACGGTTTTAGAAAATCTGAAAAGGAGTAACAGTAAATCTAATACCACCTTCTTTCCTCTTCAGATTTGGGCAATTTATTTGAAAGTTTATTATGATAGTAATATTAATCCTGTATATGCATACATCAGCGTATCTGCTTTGTGCTTCCTATGGGGGCTGGAATGCTTTTTAGTTTAAAGAAATCTTGGATAAAATACAGAGACGGCTTTGAGAGCAGGAGCAAACCGAAACACAACTAACTGGCTTGAGCTGCACAGCATTTGTTATTACTGTGTGGCAAATGAGGGGCATTCACTCCAGTCTTGATGTTACTAGGGTTTAATGGATGTAATAAAAACTGTTGGGAGGTAGTTTTTGCAGATGTTTATTGTATAAGAACTCGGGACTCAGAAAGATCTTGCTGCAAATAAAAGACTGCATGTGTGAGCGAAGGAGCAGGGCAAGAAGTACATCAGCTTCTCTAGTCTAATTTAGGTACTTAATTCCTCAGAAATCTTTGAAGGTACCTATTCTGTTTGCCATAAAGGGAACACAGACTCCTGGCTTTATGAATCATGTCTAAATTAGATGCCTATATTAGACAAGTGAATTCTGGGCATACCCTTGTCTTACGGGGCTAAGTGCCCTCAGAGGGCAAAGAAGATGCCCCCCGGTGGGAAGGGCCGTGCAGCCATCTTGCAAAACGGCCAGGGAAGCCTGGGGTCCAGTTCCTGCTTACAGGAATAGTTTAAATTATGTGACTTACAGCTCTAATGTAGCCAGTGACTATGTCAGAACAACAATGGTGGATGCTGGCTTGTCATGAAGGCCGCCCTACATCATGTCTGGTGCACCAGATGCCCTTCATGCACTCTGCTCAAGCCTGCAGACTCCAATCTTTTACTGCATTTTGACCTAACCCCCTTATTTATGAACTGTTTCAGCAGGGCTGTTGCAAAAGAAATTTCAAGGGAATGCTTTCTTGTGCCTTCTTCAGGAAACGGAAAGATTGATAATACAGGAGAAAATACACGCCCTTCCAAATAAATGCAGTGTCTGTCTGCAGCTCTTTATTTCCACATACGTCTGACAGGACTCAGCATCAGATGCCTGTTAACGTATGCAGCAATATGCGAGACGTTAAACATCTGCAAAATATTCTGATCATTTTTGTGATGTCTCAGAAGTTAGACATAGCTTGCAAGGGATTTCCACTGAAAAGAAACAAAATTTGGAGGACATTTTGAGTTAAGTCATTCAATATTTGTTTGCAATGCACTGAATGGTGTTACAAGATGCCAACATAAGTCCAAATTAATGTGAAAAATATTCAGTACTCTCGGTTGTGGGTTTACATAAGTTTCCAGCATATTATTTTAAGAATTCTCAAATAAATAGTTGCCAGGAAAACAAAGTCCAAATGAAAAATATAATGATTACATATAATACACTTGAACAAGTGTTACAAGAGAATGAAATTTTTTACCCAGTGGGATTTTGCTTCAGCAAAGCAATTAGACATGGAGATGTGTTCACAGACTGTTTAAAAATTAACTGATCTCAAACCTCTAATTTTAAATCTAAGAAAATTGAAGCCAAGATAAAAATAGAAAACACTATGAATTCCAAAATAAAACCACAATAACTACAAATGTCGAAGATTGAAATAAAATTGCAGTGGATATTTGTGTACCAAAATGATTCACTTTTTATGATAAAAATTCCTAGATTCCTTAGGTGCCTTTGAACAATTTAGGTTGAAAAATCTCATTAACTAATTCCTGTGTCTATGATTGGTGTTGGCACCAGAATTCTGGGGATTTTGACCACAGGTCAGTATACATGGCACCAGGCCTGCTGGCAGCAGATGGGGTACACCTGTCCCAAAGGGGGAAAAGGATTCTAGCCCAGGAGCTGGCAGGGCTTATAGAGAGGGCTTTAAACTAAGTTTGAAGGGGGAAGGGGACAACCCTAGGCTCACTAGACATGAGCCATGGGGTAGTGTGCCACTATTGGGAGTCCAGATTCACAGGGCAATTTAAATGCATTTATGCCAATGCCTGAAGCATGGGCAATAAACAGGAGGAGCTGGAAGCCATGGTGCAGCAGGGAAATCATGACACAATCACCATCACAGAAAAGTGGTGGAATGATTCACACGATTGGAGTGCTGCAATGGTGGCTACAGGCTCTTCAGAAGGGATAGACAAGGAAAAAGAGGTGGTGGGGTTGTTTTGTATGTCAGGGAGTGTATTGACTGCCTTGAACTCAGTGCGAGTGAAGACACTGAATGCTTTTGGATGAAGATCAGGGGAAAGGCAAACCAAGCTGATATCCTGGTATGTGTCTGTTCTAGACCCCCCAACTAGGATGAAGCTACAGGTGAAGTGTTCTCCAAACAACTGGGAGAAGTTTTGTGATTGCTTGCCCTTGTTCTCGTGTCTGCTGGAAGTACAACACAGCAGAGAAGAAACAATCCAGGAGGTTCTTGGAGGGTGTGGAATATAGCTTTCTGGCCCAGCTGTTGAGTGAGCCAACTAGGGGAGCTGTGCAGAGAGATCCGGACAGGCTGGATCAATGGGCTGTGGCCAATGGTATGAGGTTCAACAAGGCAAAGTGCCAGGTCCTGCACTTGGGCCACAACAACCCCCTGCAACACTACAGGCTTGAGGAAGAGTGGCTGGAAAGCTGCTTGGCAGAAAAGGACTTGGGGGTGTTGACTGATGGCTGCTGAACATGAGCCAGCAGCGTGCCAACAGCATCCTGGCCTATATCAGCAATAGTGTGTCCAGCAGGGCCAGGGCAGTGATCATCCCCCTGTACCAGGCACTGGTGAGGGTGCACCTCAAATCCTGTGTTCACTTCTGGGCCTTTCACTACAAGAAAGACATTGAGGTGCTGGAGCTGGTCCAGAAAAGGGCAACAGAGCTGGTGAAGGGTCTGGAGAACAAGTATTATGAGGAACAGCTGAGAGAACTGGGGTTGTTTAGTCTGGAGAAGAGAAGGCTCAGGGGAGACCCTGTCTCTCTCTACAACTGCCTGAAAGGAGGGTGTAGTGAGGGGGCGGTTGGTCTCTTCTCCCAGGTAGCAAGCCATAGGACAAGAGGAAATAGCCTCCAGCTGCCAGGGGAGGTTTAGATGGGATATTTGGAAAAATTTCTTCACAGAGGGGGTGATCAGGCTCTGGAACAGGCTGCCCAGGGAAGTGCTGGAATCACTGTCCCTGGAAGTGTTCAAAAACCATACAGATGAGGCCCACAGTGATACACTTTAGTGGTGGTCTTGGCAGTCCTGGGGTAATGATTGGGCTTGGTGATCTTAAAGGTCTTTTTCAACCTGGTTGATTCTATGATTCTAAAAATAATTACCTTTTGAAAGGTAAATATTAACATTTTGAAAAACATACTATTCTGTTTCCACTTGAATCTTTCATTTATAAAAATGTCAATTTAGATTTTTGATATTTTATGGTATAATACTTATACTTGAAAGCATTTTTATAAGTTTCATAGTTTTTATTAATGTAGCCACATCATAAAACCACAGTCTACCACGGAAAGCCTCAACAAGATCAAACAGTTGGCAGCTGAAACTGAGGCAAATTCAGAGGCAGAGCTAATGTTCAGTATTTTCTTAGTGAGACTAATTCACCTTTGCAATAGTTTATAGAGCTGTGCAGTAGATTTTTCATCACATTAATTTTTTTTTTTAATAAGACTGTTGTCCTTTTTAAAGAG
>NW_009925011.1:63369-85435 GCF_000696875.1 Nestor notabilis
TAAATCTGTTTGTGTTTCTTGGCTGAACCAATCCACTATTCTTCATGGGTACGCCCTTTCAGTTGATAATCCCATCTGGTTTAATTGTTTCCTGAGGCTCTAAACAATCACACATCCCTTTGAGCTTCTGCTTCATCAATCTAAGCGCATTTTAGGATGCATTAATTATGGGATTCTGAGCATTCAGTCTTGGATCCCTTGGACAGTATCAGTATGCCATAAAAAATATCTGGGTATTGCTTTTCCATGTTTGCTTCTGGGTTGGTTCCCTACTATCTGTGCTCTGAATGAAGCCAAGTGAGATTTTTTAGCTTTGATTCTGAACTGAATGTTCAAATGTAACAGAACCTGTTGAAATATTTTATAAATGTGTTTGATTTTAAGAACAATCAAAATGTTTCAGAGGGCTTTCTCTCCTCTATCAATCTCACATGTTTCTCACTTTTCTTGGAATGACACTATTCCTAAAATTTACTAATTAAAGACTGGTGGCTTGCCTGATATTTATAATATCAACAGCTTCAGCTCCCATGACATCCAAGAAAATTATTTGTATTGCAAGTCTCTATTTCTCCCAAATCCATCTGCTTCCATGAGGAAGGATGGGATGTCAAAGCCATGCATTTTTTCTCTCCTTCTTCAGCAGTTTGTAAATGTTCTTTCTCCATAACCTCTGTTTTTCTTTCCAACAAACCTGAGATGCATGCTAATGTCCTGATATGGCCTGTGCACTGCAGGAGGTGCTGGTTTCCAGGTCAGTAACTGTGAAAGAGAGTGCGATATGACAGAATTTATTATCTAAAAGGTGAAACTAAGCTGCTGGTGGTAATAGAAGGTCATGGAGTCATAGAACACTCACTGCTTTATCATTTCTAATGAACAATCTCATTATTCTGGGCCTTTGGTTAGAAACTGTTGAAGGCAATGAGTAGTCTTTATACTTCGTGTCCTGACAGATCTTCACTCAGGAATTCTTCTCCTTGAAGATGGAGGGGAAACATACGATCATAAGGCTAGAAAGGTGATCATAAACTGCTGTTCAGTTCAATATCTGCTTCCTTTTACTCTCAGTTCCTTGTTCTGTCAAGTTTCTTTTATTAGAGAGAACTACTCCATGACAAAAATGCACTTTCTTTTAGAGAAATGGATACTTAGGTGGATATTGTGCAAACCATGAAAAAGCACTCACAAAAGGGAAACAAAGATTATGAATGTTTCATTTCTATACATACGCATATATAGATATATACATCTATATACATCTATGTATATTTAAGTGTGCACATGTATTTAGTCTTCTGTGAATTTCAATGCTTCACTTTAAGTATTTTCTTTATTAGTCTTTTGTAAACCAGTAACAATAGGGATTATCTCAGACCTCTGTATGTGCTGGGCAATAATAAATTAACAGTTTTTTCTCTCACTAAACTAGTGGGGGGGCACAAAGGCCAGCACTTTTCTTAGCATATTACAGCCAGCTGTAGGTGACTTAGACTTCAGGACTATCTCATCATTTTATTCATATTCTATTTCTCATTTTGCCTTACAAGGCATATTTTTCCTCTAAGAGAGGATAGCCCGTGAAATGGCTTTTTTTGACCTACCCTAACCTCTACCACATCAATTTCAACACATGAAAAACCTGTTCATCCAAATAGTTTGATCTACTGCTTTATTGTTTGATAGCCTTGGTTTAGGACCTGGATAGTCTTTAACTTAGAATTAAAGCCATGTTTAGTAATTGTAGAGTCATGGCATGTTTTGGGTTGGAAGGGAACTTAAAGATCACCTAGTTTCAGTCCTCCCACTGCCACAGGCAGGGACACCTTCCACTAGACCAGGTTGATCAAAATACCATCCAACCTGGCCTTAAACACTTCCAGGGATGGGGCATCTACAGCTTCTCTGGGCAACCTGTTCCAGTGTCTCACCATCCTCATAGTAAAGAATGTCTTCCTGATGTCGAATCTAATCTACTCTTTCGGGATTGGGACTGGGGGAGGAGGAGGGAAAGCTTGAAAATGGGATTCTGGTTGATTTATTCTTCTCTGCACTTGCCTGTCATCAGCTAAATAACTAATACTCCTTAGCAATAATTCCTCTAACACGAGTCACTATTACCATTACTGAGGTTGTGTCAATATCAGTGTTTATTTCCTTTGATGTTTCCCAGATATTTCTTTTAGATATTATGTTGGAAACCATGAAATGTGACTATGCTTTGAAACTTTAGGGTGCTGAAGTTAGGCTGTATGTCCACAGTGGCCGTCACTGGAATTGCTGTAGGGAAGCTAGTATGTACCAGCTGTGAAGATGTGCTGTGTGCAGCCTAGCAATAACTTGCTGGAATATTTTGAGTCAATAGCTCAGATTCATTTTGCTTATACCAACAATGCCTTTTCTATTTCTTTGTAATGTATATGTCCACAATGATTTGCTTACGATGAGGTTATAGAGAGGCGACTTTAAGATGCATGACGAGAATAAGCTGTGTAGAGATGGCAGGCTTTCCTTGTACTGTCATGCAACTCTCATTCTGTTGTAAGTTCAAGGAATGTATCTCAATTATTTCCGACTGGCAGAATCAGAATAAGATATGTTAGAGAGGACTCGGCTATTACCATGTGGAGAAAAATAGAGTAAAATCTGTAGTCTTCTTTAGTTATTCAAATATTCTGTCTTTCTACACAGGGGATGGGAAAAGAACAAAACAGCCATCTGGGACAAAAACTGACAGGACAGCTATGATATGGTTATTTATCTGAGGAATCAATAGATACTTAAATATAAGCTCCATCTCTTTTTTTTTCCTTTTGTTTTTTTTTTTTTTTGTGTGTGTGTGTGTGCCTGGAATGCACCCAGAAGCCTGAAATGGGGAAAAAATCCCCATGTCATGTTTTTTCCAAAGAATGTTTTCCCTTTAGAAAATTGCAGATCAAAATAACCAAAAGATAAAAATCACGTTGTGCAAACATTTTCTGTTACAATTCTTTTTTTCCCCAAAGTCTTTAGTATTTGGTAAACTTGCTTTGGAAGGTAAAAAAGAAAATGCTGCAAAAAACTTGGATTCCAAGCATGTGGAAAATCTAAGCATAAAATTAAGAACTACGTAAATGCCCTAAATACCCTTTAATTATTACTTGATGATGAAAACTTAAACCAGCATCTGGACATCTATGCTACCTATTACTGCCAAGACTGTATTATTATGTTTCGACCTTGAATTTCTGTCAAGTGGGAAGTGTGTTGTGACTCAAACCACCCCTGCTGCTGAATAGTATCCTCTGTTAGAGAGATGGGACAAACGAATTTTGGCTGGTGAAGTGACCATCCTCTGTATCACCCCTAAATCCAAAACATTTTTTGTGAATCAGCAAATCCAGGCATTCGGGTACCTGCTTGGCCCTTATCCTAGATGTCCCTAGAAAGGAGGACAGTTAAAGATGTGCTGAAGTGACTCTCCACCTCCTTTTGTGTTTAAAAAAAGATAACAGCCAGAGTCTGTTTTCCACTCTATATTTAGAACCATTGACTTCAGTAGAATTACTCTGGTTTACAAATGCCATCCTTGGGAACAGAAAATGACTTTGTGTCCTTTTTCTTTCTACCACAGAGATCCCCTTTCCCAGCTTTCACACACTGAGCAAGGGCAGTTTGGCATGAGCTACTGAGCATTTCCCTCCCAATTACCTCTTTCCTCTCCTGTGTGTGCTTTTGGCGTAAGGTGTCATGTTCTGAAACCTCACATACCTGAAATATTTGGAAACACTGAATTCTGTACACATCTGGTTATTACATTCGAGATGGCTGCCCCTTTTGTGAATAAAAACCTCACACTGCCATAGGAAATTCCACCACTATATTATAATTTTGCCTCCAAAATTTTACTGCTTCCTTTATAAACAAAGCAATATTACAATAACAATGTAAAGCACTGCAGAAGCTTAAATGGAAAATGTAATTTTTCAGGACAAGTATGTAAAATCCTTTTCTTCCAGGTAAGGGCATACATCCCTCACAGCTAAATTCAGTGGTAACTTTTGCCATCCACTGTGGTGAATGCTCGGTAACAGGCTATGGCTGCTGGGAAACAGTTCTGTAACTGATGGCTAGAAATCATGTTTTCCCCATATAAATTTACTGTGAAAAATTGTGTGTGACCATAGGATTAGCAAACACTTTCTTATGGTGTGAGTAGCTTCAGAAACCTCTTGTTTGGCTTCAGCCAGCTACTAATGCTTGACATCAAACTGGCAGACAGAAGTGCTTTTAGTACAAGCCTCATCTTCTGCCCTAGCTTAGAGATTAGTAAGACAGTGTCTTCAGATGTTTCTTGATCCTCCTTTACTTCCTCAGAATAATATCTTTCCAATGCTAGTAGAGTTCAAATGAAAGGCTGGCTGCTAACTTAAATGGTGAATAGGGCTAGGTTTGCTAGGGCTGGTGAACAAACTGAAGCTCATTAATAGGATGCTGCTGAAATCTCTGTGTTATAAGGCATGTAACCAGAGGAGTTCGTTCTCCTCTGAATTTTAATGTAAACACCTTACTATATCCACTTAGGTTTTAAAAAACCCTAACCCATTAAAAATCATTAGAAAAGGGTCCAGTTATATATAATCTCTTTTGTTTGGAACAGTTTTTTTATTTCATTAACAGAAAAAAAATCCTTTAGAAAAATAAGGCAAATACTGTCATTTGTTATGGAAAGAATTACCTTCTTTTTATATCTTGCTCCCTGAAGAAAACATCCACTTATTCTATTAACTAATCATGTTGTTGATGATCAGGTAATCATTTATAAGTGCTTTTATTTTAGTGATGGGAAAGTGCTAAGCTTCAGCTCCATCAATGGCAGCCTTTTGTGACTACATACTAAAAGGCTACAGATATGCCTGAACTTAGATGATGCGACGTCTGCCTACGAATAGTTGTGATTTTAAGGCTGAAAGACATCTAAAGATAGGGATAGAATGAAGGAGACAATCCATAGGAGGGGCTAGAATAGGTATATTAAAATTTCTCACTAGATCTGTATCTGTAGATTATTACATTAAAGACTCAATTCAGCAAGCTACTTAAGTACTTCACTTTTGTACCTCAGTTGCTGTCTTATTAAAGAGAATAGAAACATTTACGCAATTGGTAGGTACAGACATCAATATCTCACTGAATTTATGTTCAACACATCTAGAAAAAATGGAATTATAACCACCCTGGAACTCTGTTTACACTTGCTACCCTTTCTCTTCACATAATGCCCAACAGCTGCACTTAACAAGAGAAGTTATCAGCCCTAACTGTCCTTCACCTCCCTCCCTGCTGGAAGGAACTGGCCTTTCTGATGTGCTGGCAGAGCCAGCACAGTGTTTCATTTAAAATGGTATTGTTTAGCTTGAACAGTTGGGTTTTTGCTAACTTGATTCTTTTAGACTGAAATTAATTTGTGTGGAAGCTAGCCTCCTCTCTTAGCTCAGCTGTTTATGGACTAGCTGCATGCGTGTTTGCATCATGAAGCACAATGTAAGTAATGTATGTGGGTCAGTAACAAACCAAGACTGAATTTAATAAAGGGTGTATTTTGAATATTAATTGTAGTAACAAATACGAGTGTGTAATGTAGTAGTCAAACAAAAGGCTACAGGCTATTAAATACATTTATTGTTATTACACCCTGTGCAATATATCATATGGTAAGACCAGTAAAGTAAGCAAATGAGTTAACAAAAAGAACCACTAATTCAAGCCTGAAGAGCTAGCAAAAAGAAGGTAAAATCTGCTGGTTACACTTAACATTAGGCCCTTGATATGTTGTTAAAATGATGAGGTACTGAAAAGAACAGCTGTAGCTAGTTCTTGTAAAACATGGTATTTGTAACTGGTGTTGGGGCTTAATGGAGTTTCTTCAGTTCCATAAGTGGGAAATCAGATTTTGAAAGCAGAGGCATATTTTTGAGATACCGCTTCTTTTTCCAATCATAGTAAAGATTCTTTCTTGTTCTTTTTTTCTCTGCAGTAGAGATCGTGTTTCTCTCCCAGGTGAACTGGCAGATGGGGTGAGTGTGAAAACCATGGTTTTTCATTTTCACTCAGCATTTACTGCAGCACCCTGGAGCCTGAGTGAGGACTGGGTGGGAAGGTGGGAGTGCTAGGTGTCAGAGTGGCCTCCCTGTGAACCTGCTGGCCAAGGCCTCTCTAATATAGTGCCAGTGCATTTACTTATTCCTCTGTAGCCTTCAGTATGTTATAAGCTTTTTATTCTAGATCTGGGCCTGTTTGTGTTTTGAAAGAACTCTTCCAGAAAAGATGAATCGTACCATAAAGATTGGAGAAACATGTGCTTCAGAGATCTTGGTTTAAAAGCTCAAATTCTTGAACTGGATTGAGGCCTGTGTGTTCAAATGCGCGGTGGGGCATTGCTCAGCACTTGGTGTTGCAAGACTTCAACATGGCCAAGCTCCACTTTTACAAGCATTCAAATGTCTCCTGTTCTTAACTTAGGCGTGCCGTGCCTCTAGTAATGTTCACAGCTAGTGAATGTGGAGACTTTTAACATGTAATACAGGGAAATACAGTACTCAAGGGTGTACTGCTAGCAGTCCAGATAGGGTGGTGTGCTTGTGGGAAACCTCGGTCTCCCAAAACTATCCTCTTTGAACAGAATTAGGACACAGTGGCAACATCCCGTGGCTCCTGCTTGGAGCAATCCACTCTTTTGCCAGTGCATTGTAGACTGTGCCTCCTTGCCATACAGAGGCTTGTTGATGCAGCTTAGCCACTGTCCATTTCTTGATCACAGCTTAATCAGTTACAGAAAGCATTATGAGAAAGACTGGGATTGTTCCCTTCTCCTCAACACTGTGGTCACTACAGAGCAGGGTGGTTATGTTACTGTTGAGGGTGAAGACTGTTCCCTCCAGTGAAGGACCACTGAATCTAAAGCACCCTTTGTTGCATGAGAACGGTTGACATTCCTAAAACTTCCAGTGAATGTATGCACTGAATGCACACACTGTGATTCAGCAGAGTGGCTGCTTCAAGCATAGTGCTTTTTTTATGGTGCTGAATTTCTCATAACACCAGTTGTATGTTCCTTGAGATTGAGTAACCTGGAGGAAATCTGTCTTTCTGCAAGACAAAATGCACTGAGGAAAACCAGCTAAGGAGAAAGTTCAGCTGCTTTATGCAAGTCTGTTTCCCTGGGTTTACAATACTGCATACACTAGATGGCAATGTAATACCTGCATAAAGAGATTACCACTGATTTCAACAAATAAGTGCTTTTAGGTAGGTGCTACAAGCTCTTTCAAAGCAATAGCTTTATCTTAACTGTTTTAATCTTATTGTGATCAAACACTCTAACATCAGGAAAAAACACCAGTTTAGATCAAGAGGCATCCACTGAGTTTGATTCTTGCTTCTTTCCATTTGTTTAATAATTTTCAGAACTGTGTATATATTTGTCACATGCCTTAATAATTATTTCATAAGGTAAACTCTGTTAGTATGTAGTTTAATGTTCTTCAATAGGTTTTGTATGCCCTATTCCTGTCTGACACTAGCTCAAATAGCTTTGAAACATCCTTCCCGCATATTCCCTTTAGAATACTTCAGATATCGCAGATGTTCCATTTTCATTTCCTCTTTCTCTGATGAGCAAAAGCCTGTGTAATAGCTTAGTAATATTTCTGGGACACAAGGAAGCTCTGTTGTGTGCGTGTTTTAGGTCCATCTCTTTCTCAGGCTTTGCTGTGGCTTTCTGGATTTAGCTCAGGCAAAGATAAGTCTGTAGTAAGATTTGATTTAACATACACTGTACTGTTCTTTACTTTTGCATATATTTAGGTGATTGCTGCATTCAAATATAGGCAGTACAAAAAGGTTTAGTACTTCTGAATATTCAGTAAGGTCATGTAATATACTAAGAAGCTTTTTCCTCTACTTTTTTTTTAATTATTATTATTACTATTTTTTTGTTTGCCATAATATATAAATAAAGCTTCAAGGGGATCTTCTGTCCTGAGCTTATAGCAGAAGTTCTACTTAATTATTTTGTACTGTTCCTTTAATCAAGAGTCGGAGAAGGAAATCACTGTGTTGTAGCTTTTGTGTTATAAGGAAAAAAATTAATACTGCAATTATACCATGTTGAACTTTAAGTTTTGATTCAATTCATCCCCTTTGCAGCTTTCTTTTTCTGTAATCAGAAATGCTCCTTAATGAAATTCTTGGTTTTGTTTTCAGTCAATGAAGGATTAGTTGGGCACTGCAGATGGTGTTCTTCAGTATTTCTGGCATCTAGGTATGAAGGGCTGCAGTAAAGCAAAGAAACAAACAGTAATCCCACATGTCCCTCAAGAATCCACTGTCAATTACCTTCCTATATCCCATATAGCTGCTCAGCTTTGTTTCTCAGGCCTTCATTTTCTATCATCTCCCAATTAATTTTCATAGTATTTCCCCCAGTAGAGCAGTTTCTCTCTCTCTATGTTTATTGTTTCCGCCCTGTCCATCTATCTGCTTTTTTTAGCTACCTTTTCCTTCCTCCTGTCTTGCTTCTGTATAGAACATACTCACAGGGAACAGGAACTTATACATTGGCTTGCAGGGCATTAACAGAAATATTTAGATTTGTTTTCTCATGTAATGGCTTGGTTTGGTATTACTATTTCTTTATATCCATGCTTTGTCTCTGTTATAAGATCAATTCATTATTGGGTCTCTCAACAGAGTATCTGAATGCAAAATACACATTAAAACTATAGGAATGCTTAACACTGCATGTCAATGACTAATTGCTGTAATGTTTTTATCCTGACTGTACCTCTTCCTTCTTGTCTTCTAATGTGATGAAAGCTCCTGCGCTATTCTTCCTTCCTTAGTCCCTTTCATCGCAAGGACTAGCTCTTGCCGTTGAGTTCAACGGTGGAGCTATCCTTGAATACAACCCTCTTACAAGCCAGCATGGCTTTGCATTGCACTGCAGTATTTCTAGCCTCAGGGTTTTCTTTTAAAGTGAAACAGAAAGCAAAAGTGAAAACTGAATTAAGTCATTAATTTATGGAAAGTGCCTTTCCTAGCGTGATAGTATAGCCTTAGATAACTTAGTTGAAAATTCTCCATGAAATCCATTTGGTGCTTTCAATTGCCGAAGGGGTCACAGGATAAATTCCTCCATTCCTAGTGCCACACATACATCTTGCATTTGAGACACTTTATTTTGTCGTACTGTCAGCAAGTTAAAAATATGAATTTTAGAATCCTACTAAATATATATTAAAAATATCTGTACTTCAGCCATAACTGGTTAGAAAATGTATTTTAACATCTGTTGTTTGATGTGTGTTTTGACTTGACGCTTTGACACAAAGACATTTGTCCTTTTGATTTCTGAGTGAGAGATTCTTTTGAGGTATAAGGTTAGCAGCCTTAGTTGAAAGATGTCTTTACACCTGCTTATAGAGCAAGAGATATATTAAAGAGATTAATTTCATGCAGTTACTTTTTCATGCAAGTAAGGAGCCATCTTCACTTGAGTGTAGAAAAGCAAGGCAACCTGTACAGACCTATTGTTTCACTGTAATTTTGGGGCTATAGTCTTATGTCATCAGAATATTATATCAGAAAATTTCCATGCTTTATATGATACTGCACAGTTCCAGGTGTTGGTAAAAGCAAGAGTCATTCCATATGTTATTTTATTTTCTCATATAAAGAATGTATAGTAGGTAAGATATGAAAAGTCAGTGTAAGTGGTTTAGCCTCAAGACAGAAGTCTTCCATATAAGTAATTTTCACAGTTCTTGCTAGCAAATTCTGCAGAGTGGCTTTCTCAAGCAAAAGGAAATTAAAGAATTAAAATTTGTTTCACTGCTAAACGGGATTCCAGAATGACTGACTTATTGAGATAAAAAATGAAATACTACACGTCTCCTTGATCACAAATTCCCCAACATAAATAAAAATTAAGAAGCACCTATTAAGTCACAGATGACTGAAATACTAAAATAACTTTTGCAGTGGAGCGTCGGCTCAGTCTCTGTGGAAGTTACAGAATCTGGGCCCCTTATTGCTTTGCAATTTCCAGCCAAAATGGATTTTGTTGCTATTTAGAGTTAATTATGTGAAACAAATCTGATGTGAATTTTCTTTTTCTTTTTGCCTTTTTGTAACTTAGACATATAGTCAGACTGTGGTGATGATTGCAGTAGCATGTATTTGTTTTCTGTTTAGGCTGAATTTACACTGGCCCATCAAGTCTGGGGATGGTGAGGTAGTTCCTTTCCATTTCCCCGTAAGGATTTTTCTTTAATTATGGGATCCTATTTCCAAAAAGGAAACCATTTGTACAAATAATTCCCACTGCAAATATTTTGCATCTGGCTAGTTGACTAGACTGAACAGCTTTGCTATCTGACTTTCTGTTTTCCAGGGTAAAATGGATGAACTGTGGAGTTACAAGCAAATCTTAACCAATGTAGTAAGAAATGCCCATAGTGCTTGTGGTGGTCTGCAAAGCTATTAAGTTGAGAAGACACAGCAGCTGACTGAAATTCCCACATAAAGTGACATGGTTGTTATCTTGAAAACAAGACAAAAAATCTAAGTAGTAATAATTTTTGCCTTCACATTTCCAATAATTTGACCTGCATGTTTAGGAGAAAATCCTGCAACCTTTTGTTGAGCAATTGCTTCCTCAAGCATTTGTGTTTGCCTTGACATCTCAGCTTATTCAGGGGGAGAGCCTGTCTTGTGAATGAGCTCATTAAGAGCTATGGAATCTGGAAGTCAGACTTCTGTGAAATGTGCCTGAGGATACCATGTGGGCAGTGAAGAAGTATGGGATTTTTTTGTAACTTTTTCCAAAAAGATTTAAAAAACCCTCAAAAGCCATGCTGAGCTGACAGTAATGGTTATGTTCTCAAAGTGTACCAGGCATTCAGGTTTGTCTTAAAAATCTCATTGGGAATCTTTAGTCTTCATGCCCTAAACACTGGAGGAGAAAAAACAAAACAAACCAAGCAAGCAACCAACCAAAAAAAAAAAAAATAAAAAATAATCACTTCCCCCCACCCCAGTACAAAGAAAATATATTACTTTGTCTTTAGTATACAGATATGTGGCTCTTTTTCTTAACTATAAAGTTTCTTTGATTTAATATTTTGGTATATTTAATACCCTAAATCCTTTTAAAAAAAAATAGTTACTGAAAAGTACATCACGCCTATGTTGTATGCTGAATTCTCTCTCCCTCACCCTAAGGGAAGGTTGCATTTATGCTGCATATAAAGCTAAGATGGCCTTTTTCTGAAGAGGCACAATCAACATGCTTGTTAATTCTTTCAGAGGAGGGAAATTAAAATACAAAGATAAACAATAAAATATTAACTGTTGATAAAACTGTGATGTAGTACGTATGAATCGAGTGCCAAGAGCTTTTTTTTTCCTTTCCTTTTTTTCTCTCCTCTCTAAGATGCCACACTTATTTCTCATTGCATTTCGATACTCTTTTGGCATCTTCTACAGAGTCATTGCAAGATGAGAAATAAATTGTAGCAGCTGAATACTGTTGAGTAATGAAACAAACATTTGCAGAAGATTAAATAATGGAGGGCACTTGGGAAGGAAGCTCAGGTTTAGGAAGACGCTTGTGGTGGGTGATAAGGCAAATTGCAAACTTAAGTTTTTAAATTTGCAAACTCAAGGAGATACAGAGAAGAAATTATGGGGTTAAGTTGACAGTGGAGTACTGATGTGGGAAGGATGAAGGTTAGCAGAAATTTGGGAAGGGAATAACAGAGATACTGGATTTGGTGGTGGAGGAGGAAGAAACTGAGGAGGGTAAATGGAGAATGAGTAGCTTTTCAGGGCAGAGGGAGAACTTGAAAATTTAAACCAACAGCACACCCAAGATTAGTGGCAGGCACTGTAGCACAGGAATGGTAAAATTATGAGAGAAGACAGGCAAACTCTGCTCTCATTCCATTTGCTGAGCGTTTCTGGCAAAATTTCTGTGGTAGTTTGTGAAACAAACATGGTACAGCATTGAAGGTTTGGGGATGGTCTCCCAAAAGTGCAGTCACAATTCTGGTGAATAACTCCTGCGAAAGAGAAGACTGTAAGCAGACAAGCTTGGGGGGAAGCCAGGGTGGAAAAGCCCTTGGGTAGCAGCATGCAGAGCAGCCTAACTCAAGCAGACACATATTCAGAGTGGTCTTGTTTGCACTTCACCTGGTTTCTGGTGCTGCTTGAGGCTGTGTCCTACTGGACTTGAATGGTGTAAGGCAGAAAGAAGGAGAAAATCTCCAATCCAGAATGCTAAGAGAGCATTTACAGGAAGTAGTTAAGGCAGCACAAGGTCTGGTGGTTGAAACGCTTGCTGCAGTCTCATGTCTTTGATCTTACAGTGGCATTTGTCCCATCGATCATTCCAATTTATTACCCTATCTATGCACATTTGCTCTTTGTGGAACTATTTACACAATCCACACTCATTAGGTTATCAGTTGATTTACTCCGTCTACACAAAACCAATCCACAATGGGTGATTCCATTGATGTGCAAGTGGGTTTTGTGCATTTCATTTCATACTGAAGTGAATTGTGCTACCATAAGCTTGCTAGTTGCTGATATGCGTGTACGTGAATATGGATTAAAGGGTTGGCAGAATATTAATCACAGTGATGTTCATCACTGAACAGAAAAAATCCTCAAAATAGAAAGAAACTTAGACGAGAAATATTTAAGAAATACTGGTTTACAGCATGGTGACACAGAACAGAACTTACCCTGAAGCAGATCTTTCTCTCCATGGTTTAATAACATCTAAAACTGAATCTTGCAATTAATCATAAAAAAAATAAAGGGGGGAAGAGGGGACAAAAAAAAGTACTGGCTTATTTTTTTCCAAATTATAAACAGGAGAAAAAAATCCCTAAAAACATTATCTTTAACTGTAAAAGATTTATTTGGATAAAATATAACAATAAAAACCTATTTCCCAATCTCTGTGCCCATAAAATTACTTGAATGCTGCCAGACGTACTTTTAAACATCCCAAGGGCTTAAACCACTATTTAATTTGAAGCATATTGATTACTGAAAAGCACCAGGTGCTTAACAGAGGGCTGAAAAGAAGAATTGTTAATAGAAGTTAAGATAAGGAAATAAAACCAACACAGAGTAACACATGTAGCCACATCAGGGCAACTGCAGTGAATGCTGAATGGATTTGTTTGATAGGGAAGGGGTAGCAGCTCTGGAAGGCAGCAAACGGTAGTGGAGGTTGCTGTGAAAGTGCTAGTATTCCTTTTATGTCTCCAATCTGCTTGTGCTGCTCAGGAGAAGATTCTCTTTTCTGTATTTGAATGGTGTTTCAGTACTTTGCTCTTACATCTACCTGGTGGAAATTGAAAAAAGTCTACCTACCTGATTTTCTCTTTTGTGAGGATTTTGCTGTTGAAACTCTTAGCTCTGGTTCTAGTGCTTCAGAACTGCTTTGTTTCTCTCAGTCTTGAATCCAGTCTTCAGAAGAAGAAACAATAATGATAAGATGTCATTTATCAGTTGGCTAAAAATGAAGTATGGTACAGTGGAGGCAACAAGATGGCAGTGTAATTTCTTTGATGCTTCAGTTCAGGTGACTTTATCAGACACTCCAGCAATCTGGTGCTAATGTTGGATTGGATTAAGCTGCTTGATTTTGTATTTGGGAATTAGTGATAAAGAGATAAAAATCAGCTCTGCTGGTACAATTATGAAATATTTGATGTCATTGCCTCTCTTAGGCAGTGTCCTAACTTTCTACAAAAACACATAGCAATGAGCATTAAGCACACTCATGCTATGTGTTTAGCTAGATTTTGAATGGACATACAATATTTTGCTGTTTACTTAGTATTGTAGCTGCTCAAGCTTTATTTTTCCAAGAAAAAACTTGGGAGAGGAAAAAGATTACATTTTATAAACTACCAGGAGTAGAAGTCTTGGTTTCACAGAACAGTCTCTAGTAGGGGAAGATAAATTTTCTGACAATGGTAGTAAACTTTGTTTCTATAGACAGCAAATTCAAAGAACACTTTAGAGTAAATATCGAGCCATACAATATGCCTCTTGGGATAGACATTAATTGGAATGCTGAATGATGTATCGCTCTAATAAAGTCAAAGTCAGAAGGAGCTGAATAAAGGATGTCCTTCACCTGCTGCTTGGCCTGTCACGCATTTTGGAGATGAAGTACTGGATTACATTCACACAACTAATGAAAGGTCTTAACAAATGAGAGGATATGCTAAAGAGACAGAGCAGTAGGTCTTGCTTCAATAGGAACCAACTGTTCCCAAGGTGTTTTTTTTTTTTTTCCCTTTCCCCTCTGTGATTAATCCGTATTTGAGACTGTTGACCCGAGTGATCGTTCCCAAATGATCATCTTTGCTTTCACTCTGCTTAGTCACTATTAATCTAAAGCTGAATCTCTACGCTTTCCAAAGATAGTTTCACTTGTTCTGCTTGTCTCAATAGGTGTTTTTAGAAGACGTCTTTAATTAAAATTGGGAGGACTTAAACTAAAAATTCCAGGGAGGGTTTTACCTCAAAGAATGAGGAACTGCTATAGCTTAAATATTGAAACATTTTGGCAGAAATAAAGTATGTTCATTAAATTTCCTAGGAAGAAGGAGGTTGGAATTCAACAAACTGAACAATGGCAAAGATTTAACACTTGGGTATAAGAACATTTTAGAAGGAAATGTGTAGAGCGGTGATTTTCCAAGTGGGACTGCAAGTAAAATTAAAAGCAAATCAAGATGCATGAAAAGATATTGCATACCATTTTGGACTTGTGTTCTGTGATGCACTGACATTATTTTGGCAGTATGAAAAGTAGCACTTTTATAAGTGAGTTCATGCTCTCCTACTAAGTCCAGCCATATTGCTACAACAACATAACTGGTGAAGAAAGATGAACATGATGGATTGTATATAGTGCATGGATTAGTAGGTGTCAGGGCAAAGAAAAAATGTGCAATGAAGAGAAATGGGGCATGAGAGGAGAAGGAAAACAGGTGTTATGGCTTACTAGAAGGTTTATGCAATTTGGCACAGAGCATGATCCCATGTTCACTGAAGCTGATGGCAAAGCTCCCATTAACTTTAATCATGCAGAATCCAGACATTTCCCAGGATATCCAGAAGAAAGTAAGAAAGATTACAGAGGAGCAAAATAATAATGAAAAATAGGCACTAGGAGAACAGCAACACTGAATATACAAATATCTTGTCAGGAGCCAGCCAACAGAAAACAGTGATTTATTAATTATAATCTTATTCTATCTTATTGACCAAGTGAATACAACTTCAAACAAAGGTAGAACTGGTTTAAAGAATTCCTGTTGTGTCATTTGCATCTATCTAAAGAAATGTCCAAATGTCAACTCCTGTGAATTGGCTTGGAGCTCTGTGTCTGTTATTTGTTGATTTACCGTGATGATCCAGAAAGACTGTGGTGTTCTGTGTAAATGCTTCTAGCAACGATGAACATGAGGCAGCAGTGACTCATTCTTCCTAAGGAAAAATAGCTTGTCAGGCAGACACACTTTTAATTTTGTATATTCAACCTGTTTGCGTGCCCTTAAATTTGGTCAATTCTCTTTACTATCTAAACGAACTTTTTAAAATTACAAAGGGACATCTGGACAGGACTGGTGGGGTTCACTACAAGATGCCTATTTTGAATGCTGCCACTTCAGTAGGAGAACTACTTCAGTTTTCCTGCAGAAACAGTTCTCTCCGTCTGTTCAAAGCCACCAGGCAGCAGGTCTTAAACTGTTGGGTTTACTATGTATTGCCAAACCTGCCTTCAAGATATTTTTAGCCTCTGAACTGTGTCTGAGAGTACTTAAAAATTATAGACTGTAAATAATTTATACACATTATGTAGCTGGGAGGAAATATCAGAAACATTAAAAAAAACATAACCTGATTTATACTTAGACTATCACTTTATTGTTTTCACTAGAAAGATCTGAATCACAGAAAATGGTGAAAATTAAAAATATTCTGCTGAAGAAGTTATAAAACAAGATGCTTGATGGTATCTTGGGAACTGGGACTGCCTAAAGGAAGGTTTTATGAATAGTGGAGAAAGTGGTATTGTCTTTACTGTTATTACTTATTATGTGGTATAGCCTCATTCAGTGGTGTATATCCTTTTCTTTATTAGATTGCATGATTCTGGAAGCAGTGATCTATAATCAGAAAAAGTCTTGGATTAGTTTACTTCTAAAATTCAGTTGTCTATTGTCACTGCACTATGAACTGTTTATAATTCTTTTTGAGAAGTACTTGGGAATAGAAAATAAGAATTTTTTACTGGCTGGATTTTTAATTCTGAGCAGCCCTTCCCCGAGTTATTTTCATAGGCTGTACCTAATAGTTTAGACCTATGCTAAGTGCCTTATCACAAAAGTAATCTGTGCCATGGTACCTTTTTGTTCATTATCAGTTACAGGATGCGCTTGGTGTATGCAAGCTTATGCAAGCTTACAACTGGGGAGAATTCAGCACCATGACTGACTGAATTGCTTAGAGGGACTAATGCAGCTGATATTTCTAACAATTATTTCAGACAACACAACGTTCTGTCTCTAGCACCTGCCTTTGCTCTTCATGAGAGCAGCCAGCAGATGCCAGGCCTACCCAATGAATCCTCTTCTGGTATAGATGTGGGAAACATTTTCCTATACCTGTACAGCTATGTTGCTGTCACTGCCAAATACTGCTGGCCATCTCCTCCTGCATCAGAGAGCTGTCAACTGGGCTTTTTTGACTGCCTGCCTTTGGTTTGCACGTTGTGCATCAGGCCAGGTTGTGTTATCTCTCTCTGGTAAAGTAGGCTCTTGCTGCCCCTGCTGATGGATGCAATGTGGTGCTCCTGGGACCGACCCTAGTGCAGATCCTAATTTCTGGTGACTCTGGGAGGGACTTGGAGGCTGAAGCAACTGGTTCTGCTGAGGACTGCCACAACTGAAAAAGCTGTGTATAAAAAGAATTTGAAGGTTGCAAGTTTTTTGCATTTGAAGTTTTGGCAAGCCTGGCTTTTGAGTAGTGTGAGATTATTTAGTATTAACTACAATTTAATTCTTAGCTAGCTTAGAACTTGCAATGTAGTGTAATGGCTTGTGCAAATTTGAGGACCAGTGTAATGGCTTGTGCAAATTTGAGGACCAGGCACACTGCACAATTAACCATAGCAAAAATGCACATATTTTGCTTTAATGTGTGTTCAGGGCACACTGCACAATTAACCATAGCAAAAATGCACATATTTTGCTTTAATGTGTGTTCAGGATCAATGATCATATATGTTTGTCTAAATATCATAATTACAATACAGTTATTTATCTGCATCTGTAAAACTTGTACTTCTTGTCTGAGTTATTGAAAATCAAAATGCCCAGTCATCATCACCTTTACAATATATTAATTACATACACTTCTGTCTTGTTCTGTCCCTGGCTTTCAGATGCCCATCCGCATATATTCTTTATTTTGTAAAAGTACTTAATATTAGATATAGATTTTGTAGGCTGTTTTCTTACAGGGAGATCATGGTATTTGTGTAACCTAAAAGCAATAAAAAGCAAAGGACAAAGGCAGTGCACACATCAGCCTGAACAGTATTTGTTGAGGAGGTGCAGAGCCCTGGGGGCAGGAGAATCTGCTGGTAGCCAAGCACAGCACTCAGTTTGTGAGAAAGTGACCACTGGTCCAGAGTAGTATCTTATAGGACAAACCAGTTAACCCAGACAATTTCTTTTAGACTAAAAAACAACTTATTTTCTCATGACTTATTCTGTTCCTTTCTCAGAACTTTTCTCTGTTTACAACTAAACATGAACTACATAGGTCTACAGTTTAGGTAGATAGATACATCCATCCTTAAATCTCCTTAAACATTACTTTAAGTCTGTTACATTTACTAAGCAATTGTCCTCATTAATCTAACAGACACTTCAGCTAGCTGAGCGCATGCCAGTACTGACAAGACTCTGATTATGACCTCTGCTGGGATTTGAATGAGCCCTAAGTCACAGATCATAAAGACACATTTATTGACAATATCTGTGATTGTGTGTTTGGATGTTTGATTATAATGCCAACTGTCCCCAGCATATTCTATGGTCTAGGACTGGAAAGCTCAGCATGGCAATACAGTTGCAAATTCTGCAATAAAAAATAGACTACATGTTTAATTCCATGTTTCATTATGATCATCTTCAATTTAATTCCGTAAGGCTGTAGAATTTTCCTTGTGAAGCTTTCTATGATATCAATAATCTGCAGCACCCAGAATAGATATTCAAAGTAGGCTTTAACTTAGTGATAGGAGGAAAAGTCTCTTGATCTTAGTAGAGCAGAGAGTTTCATGTGATTTTTAGTGGCTCTTTATATGAAGTATTTCATAACTTTCTGAATAACTTCTTGACAAAACTGACAAGAAACCTTCAGAAAGTTTGTCTCATTTGAAACTTCTAAAATATCTCTTGGATATAGGTGTCTAAATGTATGGAACCAACGTATTTTTCTCTCTGTAGTAAATAAAAAGATTAAACACTGGCATGCCACTCACTTAAAAATGGCTCTGTTAAGGTGCTTCTGACATACTGTGTGTAAATAACTTGGGATCATGTATTATCTTCCATTGTTCAGGAGCACATTTGAAAATGTGCTGATGGCAGGTGTAATAGCCATTAGAAAGTGCTGCTGAAATGCTCTGTGCTGTCTCTACTTCTCCATTTCGAAGTAAACGCAATGTTTCTCTTCTGTCTGCCTCAGACCTTATTTTGCTGATTGCAGTCAAAAAACAGAGTCCAATAATTTCAAAGGACATTAAAGGGCTGCTTTGAAATGACAGTAATTGTACCTTGTACTCAAGACTTTTGGCAGTGCAAACATGTAAATCACATTTTAAAACATGTCTCCAGCTTAGATTTTTATAATATTTTGCTAGAATAATCCAGTATTCCTGAAAATACCAGCTTTGAGGGAGTGAAATACACAAGTTACACAAAAGAAGGGAGGAAATATTATTATTCTAATCTGAGTATTAAATAGATAAAGAAGTAATCTGCCAAAACTGAATGACTTGTCCCAATGTCATCCAAATTCTTTTTTGTAGTAAAGCCAATGAGATGATTTTTATTTCCTTAGTTCTTTACCCCAACTGTCCTTCACAATATCCTTTATTTTAAAACAATCCCTAAATCCTCTTCGTATCAAGTGAGAGCAAAAGGAATTTTTGCATCTCGACATGGACTTGCTATTAATTTGCAAAGAATGCTCAAAGCGTCTACAGCATAAATCCAGCAATACCAAATTATTTATTGATGTATTCCTTGTCACCAGGGTCTTTTGACACAGAGATTTTTAAGGGTTCTGTTTCTTCTTTTAACTACATGTAGAATGATATCTATATGTTAAAATGTTCAATCTGCTTGCTTATTATTGGCAAGCGAAACCAATTTTGAACCTTCTTCTGGCACTTCTCCATCCCTAAATCTGCTGCACATAGCTGTTCTAACGTTTCCTTTTTTCTCTAGAGTAGGCACAATCACTCTTTGTCCTCTACAGAGCAGATCAGTGTACAGGGAAATCTCATCTCCGCCCCAGTACAACTTGACTCCTGTGGTGTTTCAGAGCTGAATTCTGGCCATCTGTGTCTTACTGCTTCAGCAAGTTTCCTCTTAGTATTGTCATTAAGCATTTTCTGCATGCAGCCTTTGCACTTGGAAATGAGCAATGTTGTGTTAATCTAATTCTAGTGCATCAGCTAGACTTCTTGTAAATTGGTAGGGACACGTTTGGACCAGAATACAGATTTCCTTTCCATTAAATACATATTTCCCGCCTTGACACCAGTCATCCAATCACTTTCTATTCAGATATCTGTGCTATTGCAAACTGCTAGTTATTTTACTCAGAAAAGAAATCCTGGTTTCCTCAGGAATGTAGTGCCTCTTTATTATTGAAAAGCATTTGTCAGATCCTTTCCATTATAAGACACAATACAAAGACATTTATGCAAGAGGAAGGGGTCACAAAGCAGTTTAATTTTTGATTCTTCAGCTTTGATCCCTGTCATGTGGGGCATATTATGCACATAATGTTCAGTGGTGTGAGAATATAAATGTGCTTTTGAAGGGGGTAAGCAAGTTTCTTTCACAGTGGCTTTTCTACTGCCATTCGGCAAAGGTGTGTCATTTGTCTCATTAGAGAGCTTTTAAAAACACCACAGAAACAACAATCACAAAACAAAATAAAAACCAGTAACAACTTTTCTATCAAAAAGTGAAAAGCAAGATTTCCTCTTTGGAATTTATAGTGAAGTAGCAACCAGATGTCTCAGCTAATGATAGGATACTTATTTCATTAGCTATTCTTTGCAGCAAACAGATGGTTCCTGCCAAAACCTACTAAATATCTAAATACATGGTGAAAAATGAGCAGATATGGCAATCAGGAAATGCAAAGAAACTCTATACACTGAGTGCACAACCGAGGTTGCCTGTATACACAAACCAATGTATTCTTCGATTACCCCTTCAGCTGCAGTAACAGTGGGGGAAGTGGACAGTTCAGTAAAACAGATTGACAGCTTCTGTGTAGACAGAGCAATCAACTGGTTCACCATGACATGTGCAAATTGAGAGCAGAGGGCTTTCAGGCACAGGCCTTCTACATTTCCAGTGGTCCTGGGTCCTAGAAATTGCTGCCAGTGCATTCCTGTTTCTGGAATTATTTTCTTCTGTGGTGGTCTGTCTTCTCCATTATATAACCTATTTTCCTGTTTATTGAATTTGAGTTCAACAGAGAGGCTTTACTATTCCAGAATCATGAATCCATCTCTTTTTGAGCTTGCAAAACCTGGTGCAAAGAAAGACACAGTAGTGAATATGTTAATCTCTGGAGCACACTTTATTTTGCAAAACAAGTGTTTTGCAGAAAGAATGCGAGAGGATTTATTCCAGACTCTAACTGCTGTAAGGGCAAGTGGTGTCACATATTGACAATGAAGACAGTTGCTGTCACACAGCCCTGCTGTCACATGGATGTTCCCAGAAGTGAGCTGGTTTGGCAGCTGTAGTTTTATACCATTTTGTCAATAGCACAGATCCAGAAGCCTATTTTAAAAAGTTATTATTAAAAAGTTTTGCAAATTCACTGCCTTTCTTTGTCTTACTGGCAGCTTTCCACTGCTTAGTTGTAGGATTAGGCTGGGAAGCTGCACACTTTTTAGTAATTTGTGGGCATGAGTTAATTCAAGTTAAATGTCCAACATGATATTCTGGCTAAATGTGATGCATAGGTGCTGCTTGTTTTCTGTTATCCTTTTCATAGTTGAAAGTGACAGAGACCCCTGTGGTAAAGGGTAAGTGTTATTAGCCTTATTTAATAGTTCTTACATATCTGCACCATATAATAGGCTATACAACCTTACTGTGCAGAAGCAACTTGCTTAATAAAAATAAAGGAAACAAATTACATCATGAGAAGGCAGTTCATAATGACCTGCATGAGATTTGCACAGAATTATTAAATCTGATACAGTCTTTTGCTATTAAAAAAAAGGAAAAAATCCTCTCAGATGACTGGAAGAATTCTCCCTGATCCCACTAGGTTTTGCGTGAGGGCATATGTGAACAGTTCCTAAAACTTGTTTAGGAAGTCATAACTGGAGTATTCTGTGAATCTCCTAGAATAGGAATAGAATCTTATTCTTTTTGATTATATTTCATGTTATAGGAATTTATTTTTTATTTTTTTTGGTTGGGTTTTTTTTTTTCCTCTGGGGGTGAATGTAAATGTCAGAAGAACTAAATCAGGCATAATGGGTGCTCCACAGCAGCTGAAAGTCCTTGGGTGAAGGACTCCAACTGCTGGCTTGTGCTGTGGTCTGGCAGCTGTGAGCCAAGTGTGGTGAGAGCCTTGGGTAATGAGAAAGGTTGATGAATGCAGGATAGTTTGAGAAAGGTTTGGGGTTTTTTGTTTCTCTCTCCCACCCCCCCCC
>NW_009925011.1:85466-170356 GCF_000696875.1 Nestor notabilis
CAGCAATTCTGAAAATATACAAATGCATTTTGAATGTTCAGCTCCACTTGTCAGATTTATTATTCTTTTAGGTGACTGCAGAAGAAAAATTATTTTTAATCTTCTTTTTAATGTTCTGTGCATTTGTTTATAAATTCCTTAATTTTAAGAACATCTGTATTTTGTTTTCCCTAGTATTACTAAAGTTGTCATATTCATCAAAGGGGCTTTCAAAATATCATTATGTGCAGGAGTGCCACCAGATTAGAGATGATTATGATTATGAACTACTCATACATTTACTTCTCAGTTTTATGCCTGTCTGTAGCTGGCTGAGTGAATCTGAACTGCAGCATAGCTGTTTTCTGCAATATGCAGATGATTAAGACCTCTAATTAACTAATGATCTATACAGCAATTCGATGAATGCTTTTGCTCTGATTGCCTACTCCCCACAGAAGGCTTTCTGTAGCCTTACAGAAATTTCTGTTCCTGGCTCCTCCAAACCTCAGCTATGAAACATCGTTTAATTTATACAGGAACTTAACATTCCTCTTTATAGTGGTGGAGGTGGCTATGCAAACCTCACAGCTTAACATGGAGCATGAGGGGAAATGAAAAGCCTAACAGCCACTAAGTAAAAGAAGAGCTCTTTACAGCTATCCTTTAACTGCAGCCAGCAGTGGTGGCAGCCAGCAGTCCTTCACAAAAGGTGAAGTTACAAACATCACTTCTGAGGGCAGAGCGACCTGGCGTTTCTGAAGTAACTGTAAATGTAACATCTCCTTTAAGTGACAACCTGAAACAATAATAGCATTTAGTGAAACAATGGCCTGTTAACAGCAAGTGATTCTGGAACATGGAGTGTATTGGCTGTCCTTGACTTTCCGACAGTCCTGGAGCCAGTGAGGAAGCACAGATGGAGCCAGAATGCACAGGACTCTTCACAGTCACTTTCCCGCCTCCCCCCCTCCCAAACTGCAGGAAAATATTGAACTGTGCCAAAGTATGAATGAGTCACTCCGCATACAATAGGAAAAATCATAGAGCACTGAAGACCACCTTAGACGTGAGTTCAAAAGCAAGATGTATACACACCTTGTATGTATCATTGATCTTCTTGCTTTAAATCCCCACTATGAGTTTTCCCCAAAAACGTGACAAACAACAGAGAGAAAGTTCTCTGATTTATGTTGTATTCTAGAATGGTAGAAGAATATGTTAGAAAATAATCAGGGCCATGTTTAAAAATAAAATAAATAAATGGGGGCACATCTCAGAAAAGTTGATTTAGAGCCCTATCAGACTTTTCAGTAGCAAACCTCCAAAAGGCTTCAGAGAGAGAAGTATTCAGCATAGAGAAAACAGACTGTGAGCATATATTTTAGCTTAGTTTACCCCTCCTTCCTTTTAAATGATTGAAAATGTAAACCACATTTAATGCAACTGGTTCTCACAGGTAATATGGAAAGCATGTGGTGTTGTTGAACTAAATATTTCTGCTTTGACAATACGAGAAGCTAAAATAACTCCAAAAAGAAAAGTATAATTACTATGAAGGGTGGGTTTCAGCCACTAGAAATAAACAAGACAATTCATATCCTAAATTAGAGGAAAGGCTTGGAAGAGAAAATGGCTATGGCAGAACAGTATGAAAGGCAAGTAAGAAAACTGAGGTTAAAGGCAAAGACCATCTGCAAGAATGGCAAGCAAAAACCTGGAGATCAGATTTCTCAGGGGCAACAAAACCATTGACATCAAAGGAGGTGTTCTGATTGATTGCAGTGGTTTTGAATTAAGGCTTTTAGTTGGATTGAAATTATGATGCCAGAAATCTGTAGCAGCAAAAGGCTAAAACTAGATTTTTTCAAAGCTGGTAGCCTAGTATGTGTGAGGAAGTCATGGTGAAGCAACAAATTGGGAGACGGTTGTATTTAGTCTGCAAGTTGAATCATATTCTATATTTTGGTCTCTAGACTGTTTTTTTACATCTTTGTAGTTCCTCAGCATTGACTGAAAAGATATTCATCATTCATAATAGTTGGGCAAAAATTGAATTCCATCTGTTTCTTCCCTAACAAGTAACTGGAATGAAGGTCTTAAATGAGAACTCCTTGCTAAACACCACATCAGTGCTATTTGTGGTTTTATGTCTGAAACTTTTGCTTAATATATTTGTGCAAAGAAAAGCTGCTTTCCTATGTAGCAGTCCATGTAATCAGATGGCAGTGGCAGCTGATCATCCAATCTGGTAAAAAACCCTACAGCCATTTCTGATTTGTAACAGCTTATGAATTTTTGACTCACACATGAAGATAATTTTAGTAGGATAAGAGTTTTCTATGGAAAATTGAATGAATGAGAATTCCATGTGTCTCTAACAGGTGTGTCTAACTAACAAGCACTTTAATCATGAGAAATTCATCTAGAAATACATATAGGTTTATTAAAATTATCATAAATTAGACTTTTTAAGGTTTTTTTTTATCCAACTTTTTCTTGTTTTGTTTTAAATTGTGTTTACTGCTGATCTGCAAGCCAAGGAAAAAATCAATGTTTTCTGCAAGGACCTAAATGTTAGCATTTGGATGTTGAAACCCGTCTGGCATTAGAAACTCAATCTAGTAAAATAGTCAGTTCTATTATTTGGATATAGATAGAAGAGTAATGCAGAAAATAAACACAGAGAAACTGTAATCATAGGCATTGAATACTCTCAGCTCTAGTGACCCTTGGGCCAGAGTGGAAGTAGATCTAGGGAGTATCAGAGCAAAGACAAAGGGAATTGGTAGTGAAAATTATATTAAAATAAGTTTTTTAATGTCTGATGTAACTGAGGAGAATGTGAGCTGAATCTTAGTTGTTTTTGCTCTTCAGCCACCTCAGCTTACTCTCTTATGTAATAAAGCTTATTTCCTAAGTTATGAAGAAATAGGCACAAATTCACTGATAGTTTGTTCTGAGTGACACTAGAAATGGATAAACAGTTCATAGGTATCTGAAAGTAAGCACTGGCAGCCCCTATTGATTCAGAACCCAGCAGTGCAGTTCTTATACCCCAGTTGTTCCCTAATCATTGCCAGAGATATGTAGCTATCTCTAGAGCAAATATTAACTCTGTTGCTAGATGAGATGTTTGTCATTACAACAGATAAACCAGAAATTTAATCTGAGCTGAATGTAGTTGTTCCTGACTAAAGGAACTAAAAGGTGGAGTCCCAGAGCTCTGCAATATGCTGTTTTATTCTTTTCCTTGGAAAATAATGGATTGGAAACTATCACATATTAATTGTTTTCATTGCATTTCCTTTCTGTGTCTCTCTTATATGTCCTTTCTATCTCGTTAATGACTTCACATACAATTATAATCTAAAGGTGCAGGTCACCATGTTCAAAAAGTTACACCCATTTCTGGCAACATCCTCATAAATAGCCTGGAGCATATGCTTCCTGTATCGTCCCCCTCTCTTAGGGACAAAGGCTGTTATTGCTGATAACAAATCGGCTCCTCTGTGATTCATGGGAATAAAGAGCCAATACAATCTGAAATGTTTCTGTCTCACCCACAGTCTTACCACTTGATACTGTGTCCTTACTCAGGACTTCCTAGAATGGAGTGGTCATCACCTCCTGATGCTCTTTGGACCAAGGGAAGTCTACAATGCCCTTGGGTAAAATGACTTTACTTTTTGGAACAGAATTTTATTTTCTACGTCAGTAGTTTTCACCGATTCCATGGAAACTACTTTCAGGACGTCATGTATTTTCTTGTTTGAATTTATGGGCAATTTGCCATTCAGCACTAGAATTAAGTTTTCAATCAAATGTCATTTCTCTGTGAGTGTATTTAAAAGTAATAATCTTTTAACTAACTGCTAACTGACAGAGGACAAAAAAATAGGCAATTTTCAAAACCTGGGTCCCCTGCCACAGCTTGGTTCTCAGATAAAGTGCTCTGGAGATCAAAAATGGTGAAGGAAGAAGTTGTTTTTAGAACATTTGATACTCATGGAACATGAAGGACTCATAGGCTCAGCTTGTAAATGTTTCTTCAGAGAGATTTCACCTGTCAGTTCTGCACAGTGTGTTTTGTGGATCCTTTACTGCAGGAACTGGGTATTACAATGAAGATTTCTTTTGATTTTTTTGGCAGAATCTCACAGATTTAGGGCAACCCTTTAAAGCTGTCTTTGTTACACCTATAACTTAATGATGCAAAGCAAACCACGTTTTAGCCTAAAGCATATTGCAGGTCTCTTTTTCACATAGAAAACAGTATTCTTTAAGCCTGTGCTCTCCCTCCCCCTCACAAAAAAGTAAAACAACACCCCAACGAGTCATGAGTCTGATCTTAAAAAGATACAAAAGGAAAAAGAATTCTTACAAAAGCCGCATCAGAAAATTATTTTAATACCGTACTTGAAAACGTCCTATGAGCTCCTTTCTCTTTAAATTCAAGCTAAATATCCAGTTTGAGAACGTACACTATCATTAATTGCTGCTTCAAGAAGAACTGGTATAATACCCTTGCATTTCTCGATTCATTTAATTGAATGATCAGCTCTACCTTCTGAAATCCAGGATCATTTCATAGCATGTTTCCACGATGGTTTCTATTTGCAACTCTCTCTCTCTCTCTCTATGTATATATATAGTGATGCAAGCGGGCTGAGAAACACAACCTCAGTGAAGGCAGTGTTTGGAAGTCTGTGACTAGTTGCACTGGAATCACTTTATGGCCCACATAATCTGTGTTTTAGTAGCTGGTTTGTTAGTTTGTCTCCCATTCTCATGAGCACGTCTGTGTAGTTGTCTGCCTACTATGGATTTGTTAACATGCGTATTGCAAAGCCCAGCTGAAACTGGTTGAGTCTGAAGTTATGTAACTTTTACACTAAAAATGTCAGGTTATCAGTAAATAGGTTGTAGCTATGAAAATATCAGTGCCTGAGAGGCAAGGTCATTACTCTTTGCTTCAGATTTTTCTTTCCATGTCTTTTGGACTTGATTTTATTTAAAAAAACAGAACAAAAAAAAAAAAACCCAAAAAAACAAACCCCCACACAAAAACCAAAAACAAACAAAAACCAAACCGCAAACAAAACCCCAAACAACCCAGGAACCTCAACAAACAGTGGAGCCAAGCAGCTTTTAATAATTACAGATTTTTGAATCTTCTGTGGATAGAAGCATTTGATCATTTGGAACAAAAAATGACAAATATAAGCCCTATTCAGATTCAGTTTATCACATTCTCAGTGTTTTGCTGATTAATTAAAAGACCTTGCTGTGTCCAATGGCACAAAAAATTTAGCACATCTAGGAAAGACTACTAACACTGGGGTTATTTTCTACCTTTCTCTGATAGCAACCCTGCTTGCTGTGTTATTTTTAGAAAGTTGTCTATTAATAAAAACTCAGTAAGGATGACCTTTGAAGAAGGCAGAATGATACTTTTCCCCTCACACAACAGCCTCCCCACCCCCAATCTCACCTCAAAGCAGACATTCCTGCCCCTTGATATCAGAGGGTGCTACTTCACAAGTAGAATTCACTATCATCTGATTTAATGCTGTTTTTTCAGTTTCCTGGGGATTATAGGAAACATCAGGCATTCATGTGTAGTATATTTTTCTGTTGCCCGCTCTGTCCCATAGATTTTTGTTTCTTTTCTGACAGGTAGGCTGATTTCCACACATCGGTGCTTCTGGGATAGGGAATAGTAAAGCCTGGAACACCCTCCCTCCACTCAATTTAAAAGTAAACTTTAAAGAAATCAAAGTAACCAGCAGGCATTCTGCAGTGCATTAATGTGTCATTTTATTTACTCAGTTTTTTAATGTTCACTTAAATACCCTTTCTCCTTACCTCCCGTGGGAGGGACTTGAAGCCCTACCTAAGCAGTTATTGGGGTATCCAGTAGAGCAATGCAACCTTTTTCTTCCCACTGTACGTACAGGAAGAAGCTGACTCTAGAAGTCTGGTTGTCGAGATGGGTTTCTAGTTCACCAGGCTCTTAGATCAGCAGGGTGAAGCAGGCAGAAGGCATTGGCAAAGCCCAAAAATACATTGTACATCATGGTAGGAGGAATCTGGTGTGCTGCTGCTGGGGTGAAATACAGTGAAGCGATGGAGCTTCACTGCAGCTTAGGAGGATGGATAGCAGGATTGCATGGAAATCACCATTCAGTCTGATTCTGGAAAGATCTAACTGTGAAAGTTTGTCCAAGCTTTCCACAAGATGCCTGAGAATTCAGCACCTCAAAGTGTCAGGGCCAGAAATGGAAGAAAAGGGAAATGACTGCACATTATGACTGCCAAACCTCTGTATTTGTACAAATCTAGCACTTTATAAATAGCATGCTATGTCCTTGTTACAGTTTAATAAGCTGTAAACATTCATTACAATGTTTTCTAATCTGAATGTGATGATTAGTTGGTTTTCAGTTTGGGTTTTTGTTTTGTTTTGTTTTGGTTTTTTTTTTGATTTTAAATGGGACAGACATAATTTGTTAAAATCTTGATGGAAATAGAGAACTATTTCTCTGCTTATCTTCCCTGGGAAACTGGCCCATCAATTTTTAGCTCCTATGAAAGGGGATAGAAGAGAATTCCCAAAGACTAGATTTGGAAAGCAGATTGTGGAGGTCCGTCTCCTTAATGCAGTTCAGATGTAGGAGGCTCCACCTACTCTAAAAGATGGTTAGCTTCTAGTAATTTTCCATAACTAGCATAATTAGATAATTTTTAATGTTGTTCAGTGTCTGTCTGCTGTGAAATAGCTCTGGTGAAGGAACTGACACAGACTATTTATCACAGTGTTTCTATTTACCTATCTTGACCTCCTTCCTCCAGAATTAAGTTTTCAGACACACCCAAGTTTATACTGATCTTCTAAAACCCAAGCAATTACATTTAAGTGATTACAGAAAAGTTGTTCTATTTTCATCAAACTCTCTGACACAGACTGTGTGGGTAATAATCTTTGAGGAATTGTGGTGTGAGTAATTCCAGTAAGAAGATTTGTAATCACAGGCTGTGTATCCTGTTAGTTAATTTGAAGTACAGGAACAAAGTTTCATCAAAAGTTTGTAGCAGCAAAATGATTTGTCTCCCAATGGAATGCTCAAGAGCATCCAAAACTGGAGAATTAGCGTAGAAAGTGCATCTGGCAGCCCTCAAGCATTTGTTTGCCTCAGGATACTTACCACACAAAGTCACAACAGTTTTTACTACCTTAATGGCAACATTTCACAATCAATTTATAGAGTTTTGAGATTTCTTCACATTGTTTCCAATACTCTAGTAAAAGAGACTTTCATGTGATTTTAATGCAATTTGATCTTCATTTCAACTGGACATAACGGTTTGTCTATGTTATCCTTTTTGTTGTGATCAAGCATATCCTTTCAAAGAGAATGTTCTAGTGATCCTCTCCTTTCGCTCCATTTTGGCCCGTATTTGGGAATGCATGAGTTAGACTGCAATGCTTGCTCAGCATAACCACCCTGAAACTCATATAGCACCAATGGCAAGCCCACAGTACTACTAGCCAGTACGTAGATAGGTACACTGGATCACATTTCACATAATTGAGCATACACCCTGGTGCAGTTTTCTGTTCTCCAAAATTACTTGTGGTTTAGTCTGGCAGGCTGGTACATATCTGCATCACTTAAAGCATCTTCCTTTTCACAAGCATAGAGGAATGAGACATTGAACTTTGCGCAAGCTGGTTCTGTGCAGCACACAGTAGGCTATTCCCAAACTCACTGGTGCTCTGTGTTGAAGTGGCACAGCAACTACTGCTGTGGAAACTGCCTCCATGATGACCAGTGTCATAACTTCCCTATTTCATCGGCAAACTATTGCACTTTCAGAATATCATAGAATCATATCATGGTTGGGGTTGGAAAGGACCTTAAGATCATCTAGTTCCAATTACCCTGCCATGGGCAGGGATGCGTATATCCAAACATATGTTTCTCTTAATGAGCAGGACAATGTGGGAAAGTTGCTAATTCAACTTCTGTTAGTAAATGAGACCAATTTTTTTATTTTTTTTTCCAAGCTTACATTAAAGTAACGTCACCATTTCTTTCTTAGGTTACCTTCATTGTACTCAGTTTTGCAAGCACTAAGTATCTTAATATTCATCTGAAAAGATGAAGATTTCCCCCACTACCATCCCTTGAGTCCTCAGTATTGAATCTGAACAGTGAAGCCAGTACACGTGGAATAGAGACAGTAAAACATCAATATGTAAGAAACTGGAAAATGAGCATTGCCAAAGTCCTTTGCACAACGCCAAATGGAGAAACTTGGTAGTAATTAGTGACCATCCCATCTCACTGAGGACTAAGAGTGTCCTTTTAATTATTTCTCCTCAGTGAGACTCCTGTTCATAGCACTTTGAGGTGTCTTGGGGAAATCATTGCATAATTTAGGACCAAGGGAACTGTCTGAGCAACCAGTCATTTCACAGGCTTTGTGTATGACCTTGTATTGTTTTGTTTCTGTGAAATATTATTCTTCCCTCTCTAAATTTTGTTTAAAAATAGATTTTTCATAAAGGATTCTTGAAGTGTAATAAATATTTGCAAAGGATTTTGTTTCACACAAAAAAGCAGTGTAAGAGCATCATGACATGACACATTACTTGGCTTTATGCATTTATTATTTGTCTGCAAATAGCTTTTTGGCTCAACCAAAAGCAGTGCTGGATGCAAAAATTCAGTGTCAGCAGCTTCATGTCCTCCCTATTGCCTTATTTACTTATTTCTTGAAAAATCTCACTTGTGTTCTTAATTTTACTGGGTGCTTACTGATCAGTTTTCTCATCACAGCAGACAAATCGTGCTCTGCAGACAGTACTTTCACATTCATTGGTGGCAGGGATGGAACCATGTTGTTTTATCAGACTGGCAAATGTGATCTAGGAAAACTTCAGTTTATCTTCATAATCTCTCTTTTCCAATTATTGCTTTGTTTCTTTAACTGATCTTTTAAAAAGCTGCCTTTCCACATATTTTGGATTCTGTCTTTTCTTGTTTATTTATCAGAATAAATAACATAAAAAAATCTGGTGTAAGACACTGCTCTGCTTGGCACTGCTATGTCTGAGAGTGAGGATGGTACAGTGCCACCCTCAGAGAGAGTGCTGTATCCCATTGTCTCTGGGATACAGAGACACAGCAAAAGCCACTGGATGATCTTCAAAATACCAACAGCAATGCCAGTAAAGATCTGCCAAGTACAATGATTGGGGGACTGTACAAAACTATTTTAGGATGACTGGAAATTTCCATGAAACACAAGGAGATGTGGGGAAAAAAACCATAATCACCTCCCCCCTTAAAAAAAAAACCCAAAACAAACAAACTTAAACCCAACCTGAAAAACAGAGCAGGTTGTAAGCTAGATGTTGTAAACTAAATGTTTTAGTAATGATTCGTGGATATATATATATATAGAGAGAGTGATCACAGCAATTTGAGCAAAGCTTTTCACAGGAATATATAAGATGATGCTACAACATCTGATGGCTGGAATACGTAAAAGAGTCAGGGGTTTCTATGCATAATTATTTTTACATGCATATGTCAACTTTCTATTGCATATCATGTGTTAAGTGTAAATTGGACAGTTCCCTTGTTCCTGATAAGAATTTCCTGTATTTTAAGTATGTCTGCAGCAAATTAAAAAGTGAGAACAAATATATGGCTTGGTTCTCCAGTAGAAAAAGGCTTTGTAAACCAATAGTTGTCCTTTGCTTAATGAGAAGCTAAGCAGAATATTTCTGCCAGCTCTGCTAGTGTAAGGGATTCAGAAGCAGTGTGTAGCCAAGGAACATAAGGAAGAGTGACCTTGGTATCCTTAAATCTGTTTCTTTTTCTTCTCCGTTTTGATGAAAATGTGGGACATTTGTCTTAATGTATTCCAATTGAGAAATAATATACTAACCAAAGCTGCAAAACAAAAATTAAATACTTTTGAAGTTGCTAAAATTATTTTAAATACAGTTTCAAACATTGTTATTAGTAGGTTTACTCTCAAGTATAGATCTTGAATATGGTCACATTTTCAAAGCTGCTTTAAATCTGGATTTAGTAATACTTAGTTATATTTATTTGCATCTTTTTCCCTTTTCCTGATGTTTTTCTTATATTTTTCTCTTTTGTTTTCTGCTGTTTTTTTCAGACTTTCTTTTCTACTGTAATAATGTGATTGAGGCTATTTCTGTTCTGTTGCCTAAATGGCTTCTTATAGAATTTGCTTGGTAACGCCTTCTGTTTTCTTTTTGATTCTTTCTCCTGTCAGTTTTGGCTCTCCCTCCCACCTCCCCTTTTTATTTTTCTTTTTCTAGCTTACATATTTATCCTTCTTTTCCAATGCACATATTTTTCTCTTATCTGAAAACTCGTAAAATATACCTGTTGTAACTGTAGAATGTACAGAATTATGACCGTTTATCTAATTCTGATTTAAGTGGAAAAATTAAATAATTTTTTTTTTACTTACTCTAACAGGACCAAGCAGAGAGTTTATTACTACTTACAGTTTGCCTAGCAGTAAAACTGAACAGATTTTTTTGACATCTGGGACATTGGGTATTGCTCCAAAAGGGCACAAAATGATAAAGTGTCTATCTTTAAAGGGACTGCATAAGAAATATTATCGATGAGTCAGCTTTGCTTCAATGCATGGAAAAATACTGGAACTAAAATCAAGCCAAGTATTTGTAAACTTTAAAAAGGAGAGTAACAAAAGGAGATAAGTTGTAGTCAACACAGGCCTGTCAAAAATCATTAAATCCATTTAATTTCCACCCAGGACTAGCTAATAACCCTTGTCAGTAGAGAAAAGGTATTTAATATTGTTGCGTTAGTAAAGCTATTTAAAGCAAAGGAAATACAGTCTAGACACAAGATAATCATTAGAAGATGAATTCAGACTCAAAGGTTATACCCAGCAATTTTCTGCAGTTCACTGTCAACTATTTTAATTAGCTAGCTGGATAGTAGCTTGGAGAGTATTCATACTAGCTTGATAGATGGCATCCTCCTGGAGAGTCAGCAAGAGATTTCAAGATAAGCATTAGCCTGGGGACCATCATGGTATTGCATCTCTGCCCCAGGGCACAGGCCAGGACCACCATCAATTTGGCTGATACTGGTCACAAATAATGCTAAAATTTGCCATTGGGGAGTGCTGTAGGTGTGACAGGGTATGCAATATCTTCCACTCAGGAGTGGAATATCTTCCACTGCAGCAAGTGCCTTGGAGCTGGTTTGTGGTGTCAGCCTTGGGCCACCACTCTTTCTGGAGGGATGGGCTCTTGGAGGCAGTCATTGGGTGGGAGGGAGGCCAACACGACCAGAACCTAGGAAACTGGAAAACGACTGGGCTGATTAAACCTTTGTTGAATCTAGAGACAAGAAGAAAGCGTGTTAAGTATTCAAATATGTAAAATGTTTCCCCTAAAGCTGTTTGCTGTGGATAAAGCAAGAAGCAATGAATTAACTGGAGCATGAAAGGTTTTTGTTAGATTTCAGCAAAATGGGATGGTTAATCAAAAGGTTAAGTAAGTATTGGGATAGATTCTTGCAAAAGGGTTTCATTACTAAGGGCTTGAACAGTGAATTGACAGAAATATCTGCCAGGATAGCTGACATGCAGTTTGATCTTGCTTTGTGGAGGTAGAGAGCTTAATGAACGACCTTTTTATTTCTCTTCTAGCTTTATGTTTTAAGACTTTATGATCAGAAGAAAACATTTCAGAGAAAAAAAGACAGCTTTATATTTCAGTCCTGCTGCTCACTGAGACTTTGGACATGGAGAGTGTTCTGAAGAGCTGAAAATCACATTTTGAAAATAGGCACATGTGAGTTTGACAAGATACAAGAAAATTTAAAGATGGGCCCATGTAACCTCTAGAAGACCTCTATCTCCTTTTCTGTAATATGCTAGCAATTAGGATGATTCTTCCTTTCTGTAATGCCACAGTGTCATTTGATTTATGGACTGGCTGATATTTTTCAAAGATCTCCCCCATCCTCTTTATCTATAAAAATGGCTCTCTTGGAGGCTTTTGATTAACAGGGAACAAAGAAACATTATTTCACTTGTGAGAATATTTCTGTGGTACTAGAAATATTCTCAAGGGTGTAAACTTTATGGTTAGTGTTTAGCAGCACAGATTTCACCTATTTTCCCACATTTACTTTGTAATTTTAAATCTGAGTTTAAAATTCAAACATTACCACTCAATGTTTCCCCTAGTAAAACTCTATTAAAACCATATTTCTGAAACAGTATGACCAAAACAGTTGGAATGTTCTCACTGAGGCGTATCTGCAATTCTTGATAGCTATTGGCATTTTAGATTCATGAAGGGCCAGCTGTGAGACTTTTACAAAACTGAACTTCTGATTTATTTTTTATTAATAATAAGCAGAAGCAGGCATTGGAAAACATTGCACAATGTGATAAGCTGATGAAATGAGTATTTCCGCTCTAGTAAATTCTGTCTGCCAAACTTGTGATTGTGCATTTGCATAATGACTTTAGTCAGAAGTGGTCAGCAAAATGCCCACCCCCAATACAAAATTATTTCTTGTTTTGATTTTTTTTTTAAAGATTACAAGATGAATAAACATCATGAAACTGCCTTTGAGCATGTACCAGAAATTACTTTTGTTAGTTGCTAGTAATCCTCTACCAGAAAGCTATCAACTCATCCATGTGATCTTTAACTTTGAAAAAGATATTATTTTCTTTTTTCAGCTATGTGTAGCTAACTGTTGTTTAATTGTTTACAGAACTACCAGGAGAACTACTGAGATTTGTTCAGTTGTTCAAGAGAGGTTGCCAGCTCATGCACAGATATTGACTTCCATCCAGTTTCCCACTCATAGGGAGTTTCCTTTCTATTTCTCACTGGTGTTTAGTTCTACCAAATATCTACCTGACTCCTCATTGGGATTTATCTAAAAATTTAGCAATACTGTTTTAATAAATCATTGCTTCTTTATTTTTTTTGAAATACATCTTTGGTTAGGATGAAAAATTGGAGAATTTTATAACATACTTGTAATAGCCTAATTCTGTACGTGGGAATGCATTATTATTGGCAGTATGGTGAAAGATAGTTTATTAAATATAAGTAAGTCCACTTGCTTTAGGGAATAACCATTTGAAAGACCAAAGTACTTGCAGGTTTCTGTTTTTTGCAATGCTACTGGCTAATATTAACATAGTTTCTATAATCAGATTTATCTAAGTGTTCTTTTTTTGTCCAGGGAGAAGGTATTTCTGATCCACTGCAATTCTATCAAAGTACCAGGGGCCCAAATAACACATTACTGAATGTATAAAATGTATTCCATTGATTGACTGCGGTTTAAATTCTGAGACAATATATAAAAAAACCTCATGTTTATATATTATAAGCTATATGACTAATAGAACTGGATTATATTTTCAAAGTATCTTGTTTGTTAGAGCATGCTGCTTAAGGCTGTGGTAACAAAGTATAATACTATCAATGAACATTTTATTACATGGATATGAACCATCAGTAAGATTGTAAATTTATTAATTAATAAAAATTGCTGCAGATCCGTAGTGTGAGTTAAAACAGTACTATTTTCTGAAGCAAGTCTGTTTTCTTACCATTGGTGTCCAGTGACATGCTCTCTCATTCTTCGTTATACTTCTTGTCTAACTTTAGACTAAAACTAGGAACCCTGGTGAAATTGTTTACATCAGTGACACAGCTCCCTTTGATGTTAATAAATCCATACTCAGTTATCCTTATATTTGTCTTTCAGGTCCAATGTGCAGGTATGCCATTGTATAAGTAGTAATCTCATACAGGTCTTTCTTACTATAGAAAAGTAAGCTTACAGTATAAAATAGGTGCTTAACAAATGCCTATATGAAAAAAGTAAATTAGAACTATAGTCCTAGGGGACCATTTTTTCAAAACTGATGATCTAGTTTGGCTTTCTACATTTTAACCTGCACTATCAGCAACATGGAGAATAAGTGCTCATTCTGATTCTTGTCCAAAACCATTTCAGTGAATGAAATGCACCTATTGAGATCAGTGGGCTCTGGCTCACAGTATTTCATGCCTATAGGGGTTGAGATATGTAAAATAGATGAATATGTAGGTTTAATAGCAATCAGGTTAGGAAAATGTCACTCTGCATGGTTATTGTCCAGCTCTGACTTTCTCACGTAGTCTCTGCTGGATGTTTTTGTGGCTGTTTGGGGCTGGGATTCTCTCTGTGGCCGTCTTCCACAGAAGCATCCCACTCCCTGGGAAATGCACTTGTTTTTATAGACAGATTCTTTCTTGGAGCCTTCCAGGGATTCAATTCAGATCTGGATTTTCCTTCCTATTTATCTCTAAATTTTTTGTGGAAAGTTTTGATATATTTCCCAATAAATTACAAAGAACCTCCCCTTCCTCGGAATGTAAAAGTCATGTCTGCAGACCAGCCTTCAACCTATTTATTTGACTAGCTTGCAGATGACTCCATTACTGGAAGGAGGGCCTCATCAGTGTCAGTGGCTGTGGGTATCTTCTCTTTTCAAGGAAAAAATTATGCGAGAGGCTTTGGTTGGTTACCGGAACCATTCAGACAGGGCTTTCAGTTTTGTTATCTCAGTTACAATTACAGCTGTCTGTTATAAACTAGATCCACAAAATAATTATGGTTAAGAGTAAGCTCCTCAAGGCTGTTATTCAACACTCTAAATTATTTACAAAGAGTTTATGTTTCAGTGCAAAGTGCCTCCATCCTCTGAGACTTGCAATTGCTCACCTATAGACTGTACAAAATAGTTTATATATACATCTAGATGAGATTAACACATGCCCCCCACAACAGGCTCTTGACTGAGCCTATGCATATTAGTAATTAAACCCTTCAGGATCATAATGTGTATGAGGCAACAACAGCCAAAGTCTAGATTGGAGAAAGCCTTCAAGAATATTCTTGGCAATAAATTTTAATACTGATTGATTACCTCTGTGATGTAAACCCAAATATCTAAATATAAAAGGGACCACATATCAAATAAATATGAATAAAAGATAAATGATATTAGGTTCTCATTCAATGTTTGTTTGTTTGAGGTTTTTTTAAGCATCAATGACTTTCATCCAGATATATAAATAAGGAATGACATCAAAGTGCTGATAAGAAATCCCAGATCAAATTGCTTTCAGAGCCTGGAGAATTTACATCAAATCAATACCCATCCAATACTCTTGATTTTGCCTCAACAGAAAAGAGCTAATGGTGCTGACAGTCTCTGAAAAGCTTTCCAGTTGGCCCAATATGGAATAAATTATCCTGAAAAAGTAGAACTCTCTTCCAGCTATGCTATTATTGTAGTACATTCAATCAGCAATACCTTTAAGTTTTTAATAATACATTACAGCACAGAGAAAAGGCTAATGGAGGAATCTATCTTGATTACAGCAAAACTGGTGTGTACTTTGTGTCTCCTGCTTTTTCTAAGGAAAGGACTCCTCAAAGCAGGACCTGTGATTTTTATATGGAGCTTAAAGCGTTTGTTCTTTAAGAAGTAAACACATTTAATGTAAAATGCCTGTGTAATATCCTCACAGATTTGACTTCCTCTTCTGCCCTTCCAGTATTTATCTATCCACTTACTTCTCCAGAGAGGTCATCACACGTATTTTGTTAATCAGAAATTAGACGCAATACTAGCTTGGGCAATATCTGTTACCTCATCACTATCCCCCGCCCTCACTCTGTTCCTACCTCTTCAGCAATGCCAACACAATTGTTTGTAGTGTTGTGCAGTGAAACACCTCAGGGTGAAAAAACATAAACAGGATTTAGCAGGCACTATCCAATAAATTCTGGTTTCAGCTTACTCCTCCAGTTCATAGTGCAGCTTCACATCTGGCTGGTTGGCATGACTGAGTTGCAGTTAACTACTGTACAGCAGTAGAAATAAATGGGCTATCATAGAAAGGGTTAGGGTTGTCATAGCAGAGGTCTTAAGATGATATTTCTGACAGTGCTTTGTACCTGAGAATAAGACCTGAGGGCAACAGTGCTTTAAGGTCTCCCAAAAATGAAGGCAGCCTGATTTCCAGATGAGAAGTTGAAAAAAAACCTATGGTGTAACTGTAGGGTTTTTAGTTGTGGACAGCCTGACCTCTCCTATTTAGGAGGAAACTGTTTAGCAATAAAAAATCAAGAGGTTGTGCGCTGATGACCATAAATGGTTTTTAAAAAAATAATTAAATTCATAAGACTGCAGGCTGTAAACAATTGGATATTGCTTGCTTTGTAACATCTTTAAACTTTTGCCTATAAAAAGTTGAGATACAGCTGTACTTACAAAGCAGTTTTTGAAACCCCATGTGAAGCCAGTCCTTGACATTGTGATGCCAAGCTACAGAAAATTGTACTGAAAAATCTGGGGGCTCACAGAGATAGTGTAGATTTCATAAGAGGGTAATGCTATCATCCTATTCCCAAAATGAGTGTTTCATCAAACTCGGCATCATGAAGTTAGAAAACAGCTGCAAAACAGCAGTACTGATAGGTGATTTTATGTGTGCATGTGCATCTTTATACACACAGGTTTTTTTCCTACTTTTTTGTATTTTTTCTGGTTGTATAGTGAGTGCATCTGAATGTACATAATGACATTCTCCTGCAGCTTTTGCTGATAGTACTGTCTGTACTGGAAGATAATGGAAAAGACTCAGACATTTCAGAACATCTTTCACAGTGAAACTCACCAGATAGATAGATAGTTATATAAAAATATAAAAACAGATTGTTCCTTATTAAGAGTCAGAAACTTTTCCCACCAAAATGTACAGAATTTTTTTAATAGGAGTTGAGTTTTATTATTTGAATATTATCTACAAAATGTTTATTTTCAAATTTTTATTTAGTTGCATGTAATGAACAGAAAACATAAACAGTCACAAGATCAAGTATTTATTCTGGCCAATTTTCAGCTAACATCATTCTATATATGTTTTAAATAAGAAAAACTTTTGTAAATGTTCTGTTCTGTGGTTTTTATATGCTCTTGGCAGGATGAGAGCCATAGAAGAGATGTTCTATGTGAAGCTCTTTTGCTCTCAGATTTTACTGTTTGTTTTTAAGAGGTAGGTATACAGATTTGGAGAGCAAAACAATAGCAGGAAATAAAAAAACCCAACCAACGAACCAACAAAAATCCCCTAACAAACAACAGGATTGTTTGTCTGGGTTGTAAATCAGATAATAGACTACCATAAGCAAAGTGCTATTATTTTTTACCAGTTAGTGGGTGGCAAATGTTTAATTTCCACTTATTTAGCATCACTTTTGTTTTGCAAGCAGACTGTGGTTATGTTTTACAAGATTAGAATTCATCTGGGTAATTGCACCCTATTAGCAAGGCTAAAAGGGCAAAGAGAAAGAGATAGATTGGGAGAAATAAAAAGCATTGGTAGTGTTGTAGTACCAAGAATGGATGGGAAACTGCATGAACTTTACAGTGAAATTGGGATATAGCCAGGGAGATAAGGACAATATTCCTTCACTTTTCCCTTATTTGGGATGAATATCCTTTTTCTTTCTTTCTTTTTTGTTTGGTTTTTTTTTTTGTTTGTTTGGTTTTTTTTTTCTTTGGGTGGGGTGGGTTAGGGTATTTTTTTCCTTTTTTTGTAAAAGCAAGCTGAACTGCAATGGCAAATTCATCCACTCCATTATTTGCTTGGATTGATAGTTTATAGGAAGGATGCATGAAAATGAAACGATGAACATCTGAAGGAAGACTAGCTATACCTACTTGACCATCAGCCTGTAAATAACCAGAGCTCTGTACAATTTGCTGAAATACATGGGAAAATTTCTGCTCAACCTTTTTTCTGATAATTTTATTAAAAAACCCCAAACCCCTACTTTTGACTAGCAACCAAAAAACTGGCAATGAACGAAAAGTGAGAAAAAAAGGAAAGAAAATGTAACTAGAGAGCTGGAAGAGAAAAGCTGGAAAAGCTGGAACAGAAGCAGTCTCTGACTTTTCTTACTTACATGGAATTCTCCGTTTCAGTTTTCTACCAAGCTACTTTGTAGGACTGCAATTGTGTTGTGTTTGCTAAGACATATGCTTGCCATTTTTTCTCCTTTTCTTCTGCTTAACTGGAAATAGGAAGTACAACCCATCTCCTCTGTACTTGGTGCTAAAGTGAAGTTACAGATCTAGATGATAGTTTATTGTTTAGCTTGGTGCTGATGGCTACCTTCCATTTCACCCAAGAAGAGCTGTTCTCAATGTTTTGATAGATTATAGTTGTTGTCAATGGATCCTTTCTTTCCTTTTTTTCAGCACTGCAATCCAGCTGTCTCTGGAGTTCAGGGGAAACAGCCAACTGCCCAAGGTTAAACCAAGAATGACATTCTGCTCTTGCTGGAAAGCTAAGTGAGCAGAATAACTCTGCCTGAAGAAAAAGACTTATCCAGAAGACTCTTATTAAAAGATCTTTTCATTCTACTTGACATGATTCATGCATCTGGTAGTTATGTTGTTAGTGTATAACTCTAAATCCAAGGCAAGCATTTTAAAGCAAATTAACTCTAGTGAAAACTCAAACTTTTTTTTCCTTTTTTTTACATTGCTTTAAGGCATGTAAACCTGCCTTTAACAGTACCTATTAGACATCATTTTGTTTTAGAAAAGAAGATTTTTCCTTAAGATTGGCACAATCAAGTCTCTTCTCTATAACAGACTGGTTTGTTACCTTGTCAGGAAAGACAAACCTGAGATTAATGCTCTTGAAATATCTCTGAAGTTTGATTCTTATCATCTAGTCTGTACTCAACTTGAGGACCTTGTCATTAGAGGTCAGGCTTGAACCACAACTTCAGCTTAAGCACTGAATACCAACACTGTTAGTTATAAAACTGAAATTGAGACTGCAGTACCTCAAGACACTGATATGTATGTTTTGAGTTGCGAGAAAGTCTGTAAAACCAATTATTTACATAGGAAAGAAAATTAAAAGGTCACGAAATACTCGCTCAGTATTATTTCAGCTGGTGAGTTTCTGGATGCTAAGCACTTGCTAAAGGTTTGTTGCATTGTTAGTCTTGAAGAGTTTTCTCATGAAAATGATGAGCAACCTTTAACTGCCTGAGCAATCAAGAGGTAAAGGAATGATTCCAATTGACTCCGTATACAGCTGCAAATAAGAGTAGCCTGTCTTTGTGCCATTGGTTCAAACTACACCTTGCTGCTGTAAGTTTGATCTTCATTGATCTGTAGTCAGAACTTTCTGATGAAGATGAAGAAAGCCAGGAAAGGTTAACTTTTTAACACTGTTATAAAGTTTTCCTGTATCAAACGTACGGAAGCAAGTTGCTTTAAAATCATGAGTTCCTTTAATAACCTTGCTATAAATTCTTTGGTCTAAGATCTTAAAACATCTGCCAGAGCCTAACCACAAATTTTCACAATCCTACATGACGTTTTTCCATTCTCTTAAAAAAATATTAAAATGAAAAAACATTTTTGCTTAACTCTACCACTGTCATATGGAGAAATCAGGTGAAAAGTTAATGCAAAAAAAGGAAAAACATAAATGTAAAGAAAAGATTTTCAGCATGTGATTGAAGAATATGCCAGTTAGTGAAACAAGGTATTAATATGGAAATAAGATCAAAGTAACACTGATTTCTTGCAGTGAACTAATATACCTTTTCCTGCACTCCCAGTGGCATTGCATGCGGTTAATTTAAAGATTAACATCCACATCAAACTGAATTTTGACCCTAAATTTAGACTTGAACCAATGCCTGTGGTGTTTGCTTCCTAGTGCTACGCCTGAATTCAATCCCAAGTGACATATTAGTTGTAAAGGCACTTCTGAAAATATAGTCTTTGGAAGATAATTCACAAATTTGGAAAGTAAATCACAATGGCAGGCCAGTATCATTTTTTGCATGACTGTATTCTTCTCAGAATATACCTTGCTGAAGTTGAAATATGACAAAGGTGATGATGGAAGACTCGCTATTACCTTTACACATAACTATAGGCGTTCCTTTTATAAGTGAAATCTAGTCTTTTAAGAATTCAAATTCTCGTCAGAGAGTAAAGCACTAACCTATGTTTCTTCCACATAACTGACATTTAAACACACTTTTAAATCACAGCCAGTTGTTCAAAAGTCTCTAACCAATGTTCTGTGGGTAGTAATTGTGTTATGAGCAAGCTTTCTTCCAGTAAAGTATTTTTTTCCCTTGGTATTATTTGGGACTGACTCTACATGGGTGGTATATTTCTCTAAATCTCAGTTAAATTTCCATTAAAAATTAAAGAATTAATTGTCTTTTCTTCCAGTTTCAATGAGCTAAAGCACTAAAACTGTTGCTCTTGCATCGACGCTGTTGGATCATACTCAGGTTTCCTTCTTGAGTAGTAAGTCCAAAAAATGTTACACTGTACAACTCCTATAGTTAAAAAGTGGTTCCTTTTGTATCTTGTTATCATATTGCTTGACAGAGTTTTTAAGAAATAAGCCAGATTTAGTCAGAGAAAATTAAAGACTGAACGCTTATGCCGGAAGAGCTATGTGTGACCCTTTGTAGTAGGATGATTCACTTTGCCCCGTAGCTATCTGTCTCTACTTAAATTACCTGTCACAGTATAAATACAGTTCTCACTTGTTACCACGAAAATGGTAAAAAAAAGTAATCTTAGCCAGTGTTTCATTTCCATCACTTGCTTGAGGCTCAGCAAGAATAATATATTGCCACATGCCACTTTTCCTGACCTTGTATCCTGGAGAAATTTGAACATCTTAATATTTAAGCATGAATGAAACATAGTGGGAACAAATCGGTCAACCAAGAATCAAACACTTCTGAAAATAAAACTGTTGTGGACAGTGAATCATCTTCATTTAGTAGCATTGGTATTGATTTTCTGTAAGGCAGCTGTTGCCAGTTTTACACGATCAAAGATTTCTGAGCAATAAGCATGCTAAGGGGTTAAGCATATAGCAGAATGACTAGTTATACTGCATTTTAGAAATGCAGTTTTCAAAATGTGATAATGAATCCTTAAATTATGGCAGAGACATAAAATACTAGCGAGTCTGGCTGGTGCCACCAAATTGTGACCCAGGTACATATCTGGTCTGACAGGTGGGCTACTAGCTTAAAACTTAAATTGCAATTTGAGAATTTAAAAGCTCGGTAGATGATTTCTGTCTCCTAGAGAAATAAGAAGAAAGCCTCCAGCATTTTAAATGCAGAATCAATCACCAAGGACAAAATTTACACAGTAAAGCTGCTATTTGCTATGTTTAACAGAGAACTGTTTCCTCAAATGAGTGCTGATGCCCAGTGACCACTCTCTGGGTCAGTAAAGCCAGAAAGTTTTGCCTGCTCTCCATCCCTGCATTGGTATTTAAAAATATGTGTACCTGGAAGCAGAAAGAAAGTCTTGTGCAGTGACAAAAAGCCTAGTGAGGTCTTAGGCTCAGTTTATCCACCCAGGTCTTCCATCTTCAGCACAAGGTTCCTGCAGTTGCGCTGTGTTGGCCTGGCCCATCTCTTGGTGGAGTGCGATGTGATGGGCTTTGCCCTTACCTTTTTCCCAAAGCATGGTTGTGCTGATTTCAGGCTCTGCTTGCTCATGTATGACTTGCACCTGTCTCATCACACACACCAGTGCTGAGTTTGTGTGAAGCAACCACAGCCACCCCACCACCTGTGGGGTGGATGTGCCAGAGGTAGCAAAGTGAAGTGGGACTTCACACAGCAAACCTCTAAAGGAAAAGCTCCATAAAAAGAGTAAGTTAAAGTGATTATAGTTTTAGATATTTCTCACTGCAGTCTTCTTAAAAATTTCAGCTCTTAGTATGAAATAGTGTTGTTATTATATATATCTTCTGAACAGGATTAATTATTGATGGGAAGTATAAATTTCTTACATTGAAGTCCTAACACTAGTAATGACAATTGTATTAGGTGTATGTAATTACATGATTTCACTGCAGAAACAGCAAGTATACTTGTACATTCAAGAAACATTTGTTTCTTTGTGCATTGAATGCAAGCTTATATACAGCAAAATGTTTCTCTAAGCTAGCGTAATTTGTTCTTATAACTAAATTTAGTACCTTATTAGAAAATGTTACTTTGGTACCTTTGTATACCTTTATATTTTCATATGAATTTAAAAATAGTTCCTTAAGGGAAAAAATAATTTAAGAAAGAACCAGTTAACGATGCTTTTTGCATTTCTTACCTTTATTCAGTTTAGTACTATAAAAGGGTTTAGGAAATTTGTTCCTTGTTTTTAAATCCCAGAGACTGTATAAAAAGAAAAACAATTGAACACGTTGCTACTAAGATTTTAGTAACTCAACTAAATTTACTTGAAAAAAATTACATTTAGAATTGATCATATGTGATAGTTTACTTAGCATTATGTAGCATTATTTTTATTTAGTCATGTAAAAAGATTTAAGATTTTTCAAAGGTGTCTGTATTGACAAAATCAGCAATTTTATTGTTAAAACTGTTCACGGAAAGCTGAAGTCATAAATGCTAAGTGAGCTCATTCTTCTGCTCCAAATACCTTTACGCAAAGCTTTTTGTGGTGTTCATGCAGCTTTACTCTGGACCTTAGACTGCTGCTCGTGCCTTAGCTTTTTTTAGCCTCCTGAAAAGAGTTAGGGGGAGAAAGATCTGACTTTCCCTGCTGAGTGTATAGGCTTGACTTGTCTCTTTTCATCTTGCTACCTTTTGTAGAACTGGCAGAAAGAATCTAACCTGGTAAGGGAAAACAGGTTTTGATATTTCTGGGTAACATCTCCAGTGTTGTCTATGTTGTCCTTTTATCCAAGGCACTTTTATTTTCAGAATGAATAACTGTCACAATAAATAATCTTCATAAGTTTCATTATTTACTCTGTTGAATCTCCTCAATGATCTTGACTCAAATATCAAAAACTTTTCACAGAGGTGGGAAAGCCTTTCCATTCCCAAACTGGGGAAACAATTTGGTGGTAAAGCAATCAAGCCAGCTTTGCTTACAGAAAGGAATGCAGTTCTCCAGTCACTATGATGGAAAAAAATTACGAGTCATTTCTGCTGTCGTTCTTGTGGCTGTGGTTTCTTTTTCATGGTTCTGTTTCAATCTCTGTGACCTTGCAGCTGCTGCAGCCATGTTGCTTGGTGTCAGAAATGAGGCTTTAGCATTTTTTTTTCCTTTATACTGTGAAGACCGTGACCCATTGACTTGTTATGATTTTTTAAAAGCTCTCCATAGAATTTAATCCAGTTGTTCACATCTGGAAAGTAGAAACAGAACTGATTGATTTTTTTTTTTTTCTTTCTTTCAGTGGGGGAAATAAGGGGAGGAAAGGTGAAGCAAAAGATCAGGATTTGGATTTTATTTACTTCTACTGCTTGCTGAACTAGTATTAGTGGTTTGTAGAAATTTAACCTACACAGAAAGAGAGGCCCCATTTTATTCTTCAGGCAAAGTCTAACCCTGGGAAAACAGTTCTAAGATAATTTTAGCTGTTCGGATATGGAAGCACCAATACAGAAAACAGATTAAAAGTTAGCAGAAGATTCAGGGCCCAGACAAACCCTTTATGAGCAGTCTATCCCATTGACCCCTCATGCACTCCAGACCCCAGGGCTGCACAGCAGTGGCCTCTCAGTGCAGAGCATCCCTCTCCACGATAGAGGTGTCACAGACTTTCCGAGCCACCTGTCTTCCATGTTCATTGCCATTTCCTGCGAGAGCCAAGGTAATAGTTGTTGCAGAGTTTATTTGATTTGGCTCAGTGAACACTTTATCTCTCCCATCAGTGTGTCTCAATAGTGAAGTGCAGCTGATAAAGCAAGAGACAGCGCTCTGATATCGGTAGCTGCTGTCTAATCCACCAGGCAAGCTGAATTTCAACCAAAAAATTCAACAGGAAAGTTGATGTCCAATTATCATACCTAAGCAGAGTAAAATCTAATGAAGGTGAAAGATAGGTACCCTTTAATAAATAAATCTTGAGGTTTCTTAAGTGATTGAAAGAACTTTGCCATACAAAAATCTCCATAGCAAGATATAACAATACGGCTGCCAGCTAAAAAGAAAATACCCCCACATTAAAGTATGCCTTCATCAAGATTACACACAACTTTTTGAAGTTACTAGGGGTTTCTGCTGAAATAAAATGGCTCTGTCAAAAGTGAAACAAACATGTCCTTAGAAACTTTTGTTGGTGGGAGTAGACTTTACAGGGGCTCAGGCCTTCAGTGGCTGCATTCCAGACAGTTAGCTCCTGGTAGTAGAAAATAAACCTTTGTGGGTTTTTTTCTTTCTTTCTTTTCTTTTCTTTCTTTTTTTTTTTTTTTTTTTTTAATTATTTGAAATAATTTGTTCATTTAGCAATGAACCAACCCCTTTTTCAACCTCCTTCCCCAGACCCACACTCTTGCAGTAAAGAAATGAGTTGCAGTGAGAGCCAGTGAGCTGGACAGCAAGACCACATATTTTACAATCTAGATGTTTTCATTGTGGTAATTTGAATGTAAGACTTATGATTGCATTGCTGTCTGTTAGTGTGTGCACAGTACAGGACATTATCATATGCTTCTCCAAGAATTACAAAAAGCAGAAACAAGAGAGACAGAAATAATTTATAAACTAAAAATCTTGTGCTTGATGCTTATTGGTGCTATCTGCAAGCTGACACAACCTATTAATCTACTATGTTGATTAAAGTTTATTTATTACTGTGCAGTCAGTGAAATTAGTAATCTTCTGGACAGAAGTTTTCTTACTGAAGCAGTAAGAAAATTACATGCTTTTACTGGGAAACAACCTGGAGCACTAGAGAGTTATACAGTAAGATCTTGGAAATGTAACCATTTGTTTGTAGTATAGAAGTGGTGGAGCTAATCTGGAAAAATGAAGGTCAACAAAAATATTTCTAGTGAAAGAAAAATTTGTGATACAACATACAGCTTAGCAGTCATATAAGACCTGAACCTTGACCTGTGATAACCTCACTTAGGGTATTCTATACAGTTCTCGTGTCCTCAACATAAAAAGGACATGGAGCTGTTGGAGCAAGTCCAGACAAGGGCCATGAGGATGATAAGGGGGCTGGAGCACCTCCTGTATGAAGACAGGCTGAGAAAGCTGGGGCTGTTCAGCCTGGAGAAGAGAAGGCTGCATGAACACCTCATAGCAGCCTTCCAGTTTTTGAAGGGGGCCTATAAGGATGCTGGGGAGGGACTCTTCGTTAGGGACTGTAATGGTAGGACAAGGGGTAATGGGTTCAAACTTAGACAGGGGAAGTTTAGATTAGATATAAAGAAGAAGTTCTTCACAGTGAGGGTGGTGAGGCACTGGAATAGGTTGCCCAGGGAAGCTGTGAATGCTCCAACCCTGGCGGTGTTCAAGGCCAGGTTGGACAGAGCCTTGGGCGACATAGTTTAGTGTGAGGTGTCCCTGTCCATGGCAGGGGGGTTGGAATTAGATGATCTTAAGGTCCTTTCCAACTCAATCCATTCTATGATAAGATTTATTTGGCTGCAACAATGAGGTGATATTCATTCCTGTATAATTAGGTATGATAATAGCTATGTAAATACATTTGGTTCTGAACACCAGAAAAGGAAGAATGCTGAAGAAATACCTTAAAGAAGTAAAGGTAATGGTCAAAGATAAAAGTATTCATAGATCTGGATAGGTGGGCAATAAGGAAAGTAAGATCTGTACAGCTTCATGAAGAATGAAGCAGAAGAGATAATATTCTATTCTGTAACATTATAGAACTTTTCATTATCATTCTAATCCTCTGGAAATGAGTGAGTTGTGATATTTCTTAGCAATAATAAAGTTGCATAACTTAAAGCAGTGAAAATAAACTGAATGGAAAAATATAATATTTATTAATTTCATTAGTAAATGAAACAATTGAAAGCATCTTTGGAACTACTGTACGTGCATTAACTAAACTGATGTGTTTAGTTAATATTTTGGCAATTTATTCATTGTCAACATTTCAGATGTCAGTCTTCTACACTTAACATTTTTGTGGTTAGCTTGCTAGCATATTTTTGACTTGATAGTCTATATCAAGTCTGATCCTAAAGTCTATAAAGGTCTGACCCTAAAATCTTCTACCCATTTTACATTGTAGGTATACTAAAATGAGGCATCATAAAATATATTTAGAAGTTGTCAGATGTGTCATAATGGCTGTTTATCTTTCCATTAAACTAGTTCTACATGTATTTCATTAATTCTTAATATCATGTAATCTGATTTTTTCCAATGCTTCTCTCATATTTATTCTTCCATTCGGAAGAAAATTTATATATAACTTGCATTTAATCTTTCCCTGCCCCCAAAGCATGATGTAGAAACTGCTTTACAGGGCCAGACACCTTGATTATATGCTGACTGTGCCTGAGCTTTAAATAAGGATCTGTGTGGGTTCCCTGTTTATTCCAGAACAATAAATACAAGATCCAAATCTTAGTATAAAGGGTGAATAGAAACAACTTTACAAAGACAGAGTTAAAGCAAATGGAAAGAAATCACAAGACAAAGATTTTGTTGTTGTTGTTGTTTGGGTTGGTTTGGGGTTTTTTTTGGTACTCTTGATGGTGAAAAAGCTGTCATTAAATTTTTCAGTATTAGTATTTAATCTATTTGGACAAGAAAAGCTCAGAAGTGATATTTCTACCCTGGCATTTCAAAATCATAAAAGGTTTTTTTGGTTGTGTTTTTTGTTTTTCTTTCTGGCAGTGTTCACTTTTTCTAGTAAATTGGGCATCAAAAGTACTGTAGCTGTGTAAACATTAAATATGTAAAGAAAATATTTTATTTTCCTTTAAAGCATACTAATAAAAAGCGAGTTACAGGATATGTTTCAATGTATCTTCCTAGTTATTACTGGGAGTATGGATTAACTTGAGAGCACAAAATTTCTCACAATTACCATCTGTTATTTTTAGATTATACTTTTATTAATGAGAAATTCACTGAGTAAAGATTTTGAACACAGCTTATACAGCACAATCAAATGGGACCCTATTCATTCATTTACCATTGGTATAAATACCAGGCTTGAGTTTTTGGGTTTGTTTTTTCATGTTTTCTTCACTAGATCAGCTCTTGTTTGATAACTCTTTAACAACACAGATTGTCAGAGGTGTCTCTGAAACATCAGATGATCTTATTCAGATACTAATACATTTCTAATATTAAAGGTAGGAATATTTCCTCTAAAACCAAGTTTGTGAACAGCCATTGTAACCTTAGCGATCTGAATACTTTATCTTTGAAGGAAATTAAAACCATTATCAGAATTTGAAGCTTTGGCTTATCACTACTGCTTCATAGCAGCAAATTCAGATTTAGTAAAATCATGGTGCTCAACATTAGCATGGAAAATGTCTTTGTGACTTCTGAGGCAGTAGGACAGGAGTGAGCTGTGCTGCTGGCTGCAAAAGCTGTACATTTGCTTTGTGTGTATTTGGAACACAAGAACAAAACATTATCATCATGTCTGTGATGTGTTAAGAATAATAAGCAATTCTCCTTGTTTCAGGTAGTTCTAGATTATTACTGCCTACCAAATAGAAAAGGTCATTGTTATCTCATTGGTATGGAGCCAGTCAGTGAAATTCAGTTGTTTGGGAAAGCATTTTGCTCAGCATTTGGTTTTGCTCAAAAATAATTGGGAACTGCCAATTCTAAAGGGAAAGCGCCTGTGTTCTTTTATCCAGGATTCTCTATAGTTTTATTTTAGTAAAGGAGTAAGTTAATAAGTGTTTTATGCAATCCGCAGATGTGAAGTTAAAAATGAAATTCTAATCCAAAGTATATAAAAGCATACACACACTTGAGTTTCAGTCCTTCAGATGAAAACTGTTGTCATTGAAATGAACAAAACTGAAATTATTGTTGCTAGCATTATGACAGCTTTTCACCCTTTGCAGAGTTTCTAAAATATGTACGAGGCAAACACTTGTACAACATTTCTTGTATAAAACTCTACCAACATTTTAAAGCATATGCATGACTCACGCTGACATTTTCATCTCTCACTTGCATTATAATGCAAGCAGCTTAGATGAACAAACTCAGATATAGAGACATGGCTTGAGAATAGTGGTGGAAGTGGCCAGAAAGACAGGGCTTTTAGCTGTCACTGGCACTTGTGTCACCTTACAAGGAAGATGGATTTTGATTTTGCAGATTTTCATAGAGAAGTGTTGGTGACAATATTTTGTTTAACATTGAAGAATTAATTGTTAACCCAAGCAGGTAAACCCAATTTGTCACAGCCCTTCCAGAGTAATCCAACTTGCTTAAAATTCAGATCTTCGCTACAGAATATTATAGTCTCTTTATTGTCTCCTGTTTTTTCGTTTGGTTTCTCAGCTTCTAGAATTTTCTCTTTAAGTATGAGGTCTCAGATTGGCAAGGGTTGGGGGTGTGTTTATTTTTGCTTTGTTTCGTTTTAAATAAAATCTCAGATTCTGCCATGATTACGTACTTCCTGCAGCTAACTGTTTGCAAAATACTAACCACTGTTGCGACATGGCAACTCTGGCAGAAGGAGGAAACCCTCCGCTGTGAGAACCAGAGGAGGTGCTGAGCACTACCTAGAGCTCTTCTCTGTCTGGGAATGAAACTGTTCCTCCAGCACAGAAACAGGGACATTATTCTTCCTAATAAGTGGAAGCAATTGCAGGAAAGAAAATGATGTCTGAATCTTTTTGTTTGCACTGTTAAAGTTGACAGGCCTCCAAAAAAAAACCCAAACAAATGTTTCACTGTACATGTTATCCGCTCCTGTATGGATGGAAAATGGAGTAACTGAAGTGAGTTCTTCCAGTTTGCAATTCTCCCATGACTAGATAAATAACAATAACAAAATTAAAAGCAGTGCTGCCCTTGGGACAGTAAGTCTCTCAAGATTAGTAGTTTGTATTTTTACCACGTCAGCAAGGATGTAGATTTGTAAATATCCCAGACTACCCAAAAAGGCAATAAGTTATTCATCTTTTGTTGTTTTCTTACGTAATATACTTCCTTATTTTCAGTGGAGAAGGAAATATAACGCTGAGAACCAGTGTTAGAAGTTGCCTACTCAGAGTCTTTCTCATAAATACAAGTGAGTCAGAACTTGCCAATTTGTTCAGGAAAAGCTATGTAACACTACCACACAGAGATGAAAGAAATCTATTTTATTAAGGATGCCTTGTACTGCCAGAGTGTTAAAGGCTGATTAATTATAAAGGTCAGAAGCTAACGTTTGTTTTCAGGATAAAAACTCTACTTGGGGAAAAACTCAAGTCATTTACTGTAGGCAGTGAAGGGCTGGATTACATTAATTTATAGTTTGTATTCTGCCATACATTGTTGTGACTAATGCTTCTGCAGTGCTATGATAGTGTCATAGGAAAACATGTGTAATGAAGTCTGTGCTAAAGGACATAGGTATCATTCTGGCCTCATTAAAGTCAAGGAGTTTTACTGTTGGCCTCAGTGAAGTAATGATTTCCACCCACCGTATCTCTACCAGACAGCTGTCAGTCTTAAATTGGCAGATCAGGAAGGGGTTTCCAGTAAAATCTTTCTGACTTTCTAGCTGAATTTCTTCTTTGGAATATACAGGTACAATTTGCCTTTAGTGAAGCCATGTTGTCTGCCTGTCACCAATTGCCTTCTTATTGCCCGTGTGCCTTAACATAGTTTCTGGGAGGATCTGCTCCATGATTTTTGCCAGACACCAAGGTGAGACTGACCAGCCTGTAGTTCCCCGGGTCTTCCTTTTTTCCCTTTTTTAAAATGGGGGTTATATTTCTCCTTTTCCAGATAGTGGGAACTTCACCAGACTGACACAGCTTTTAAAATACAATGGATAAAGGCTTAGCTACTTTATCGTCCACTTACCTCAGGACCCACTCCTCAGCAGGGCTCTTGAACTTCTGCACCCTTAGGTTCCTTATATGGTCTCAAACCTGATCTCCTCCTACAGCAGGTGGTTCTTCTTTCCCCTAGTACCTCCTCCTGTCTTCTGTGAATTGGACAGTGTGACTGGAGCACTTGCCAGTGAAGACAAAAAAGTCATTCAGTATCTCAGCCTTTTCCATATCCTGGTCTCTGGTTTCATTCTGGAGAGGGCCTATGTTTTCCCTTATTTTCCTTTTATCCCCAACATATCTATAGAAGCTTTTCTTGTTGCTCTTCGTGTCCCTGACCAGATTAATTTTATCAGGGCTCTAGCTTTTATAACCTTATTGCTGGCTGCTCAACTTCTCTGTATTCCTCCCAGGCTACCTGTCCTTGTTTCTACCCTCTGTAGGCTTCCTTTTTATGCTGGAGTTTGTCCAGGAGCTCCTGGTGGTTTTGCCCAACTGTCTTTCTCAGGATATTTTGCTCCTGAGCTTGGAGGAGGTGATCCCTGAATAGCTTTTTTGGGTCTCTCTTCCCTCCAGGGCTTTATGCCATGCTACTCTACCAAGCAGATCCCTGAAAAGGCCAGTCTGTTCTCCTGAAGTCCAGGGTAGTGAGCTTGCTGTGCACCCTCCTTACCACCCTAAGGATCTTGAACTTCAGCATTTCATAGTCACTGTAGCTAATGCTACCCTTGAGCTTCACATTCCCTACCAGCCCCTCCTTCTTTGTGAGAACAAGATCCAGCATAGTACCTCTCCTTATTGGCTCCTCTGTCACTTGGAGAAGAAAGTTATCACCAATGCATTCCAGGAACCTCCTGGATTGCTTATGGCCTGCTGTGCTGTCCCTCCAACAGCTATCAGAGTGGTTGAGGTCCCCCATGAAGACCGAGGTTTGTGAACATGAGGCTGCATCGATCTGTCTATAGAGTACCTCATCTGATTGGTCTTCCTGGTCACTGACGTAGAGGGTAACACCCCCTTCTTGTCTTTCCCCTCCTGTCCTTCCTAAATAGCCCATATCCTTTAATTCCAACACTTCAGTCATAGGAGCTGTCCCACAGCATCTCTGAGACAAGATCATAGCCCTGAAGGTGTGCACGTCTCTAACTCCTCTTCTTTATTCCCCTTGCTATCTGCTTTTTATTTTTTTAAAGGCATTTATGTTGGTTCCCCAGTGAATCCGACTTACTGGCTGGGGTGAATGGAATATCTTTGTGTTGTTCTTCAGGTGCTCTCCTGCTGGCCTGCCAACCCTTTCCAGGCTCTGGGTATTTCTTGCTGGCACTGGCATCAAACTGGTAGGAGTGGGATGGATTGAGGTTCCCCACCCCGGCAACTTTAAAGCCCTCTTCACCAGCTTGGCAAGCTTATGACTAAAGATGATTTCCCCTTCTCTGGAAGATGATCCCCACCAGCCCCCAGTAGACCTGGTTTCTCAAAGTGAGTCTCTGTTTAGTGCTGTCTGGACTGCTCTGATGCATCTGAAACACTTGTGTAAAAGAAAGGAGGTCTTGAAAGATGCAAGAATGTATGTGAATTTAGTTCAATGAGCTCTCAGTTAAAGAGCGTGGCTTATGAATAAGAATATTAAAACACTATCTCACAAAAATATGCAATTTCAGTAAAGCCTTTGTGCTTTATTCTGCTTTTTTTTGGTTTAGGGTCTTTCAAATATTTGTTTTGAAAGTACATTTTTCTTTTAAAAAAACGTAAATCATAGCAAATAAAAATGGGATTTAAAGTCTAAACGTAATATTGGATTCATGGAAGACAAATTCTGGTTTTTAACTTTTTAAAATGAACTTAAAAAAATATTGACTTGGTTTCAGCCTGACCACATTTCCCACACAGTATTCTTTAGTTCAAGGCCTGAATTAATATAAATCCACCATTTACTCAGCCCTCGACTCATGGCAATTACTACTTTCCCACACAAATACTATCACAAGATTTCTTTTGAAGTAATTCTCTTACACCTTCTTCCAATCTGAAGGAGTGATGGGATTTAAAACATGCTATTTTCTTTTGCATCTTGTCAAGTTTGGAGACAGTAGTTACAGCCAGAGCATTGCCCCATGGTGTTGTCAGACCTCTGACTTCTCTCCAGCATTCCATTAGTAACCTGGGCTTCTGGCAAAGAGCTGTGGATTCCAGGGTCTGTGGGGTAGCTGAAAATTAAAAACAAATCCTGAAGTGATATTGAAGTTCTCATCTCCAATGTTTTTAGCTCCTACCCAGCTCTGAGTGGTTGGGTTTTAACTGTGGAATGAGTCCTGTTGTCAGAAAGTGAATGGCATACCAGTATTGGTCTGCTCTGGATAATGACATTTCTTCTCATTTTATGACCTTGGAGTAAAGTTCTGATGCCATTTTGCCTTCAACTGAATAAATTCAAGATTTTCTCTTATTTTTTCTCTTGCAGCTGGAGCTGTTGGCTTATCTGTATTGCTGTTACAGAAACTTTTGACAGCCTTTTGCCAAGATAAATAATTCCCTTACTAATATAAATTCAAAAGATTTCATCTCATTCTGAGTTTAAAGGATCTATTGATCTGTTTATCTAACAAGCTCACTTTCTTTCTAATCTATGTCATTGACATTTGAGTTTGAGTCTGTTATATGTTTTACATAACTTAAACTATCCTCTAACACTTTGGTATTCATCTTAAATTTCTTTCTCTGTTTCTTACCTACAAAAGATGTTTCAACAGTGGAGCTGTAAGTGATCAAAGGTTGACTTTTATTATTTTTTGATTCAAGCTACAGGTTTCAAAACTGTGGCCCATTTTAAGAAAATTCTTTCTTTACTGAATATCTCAAAAAAAATCAAGTTACATTTTGATCAGTATTTTCAACTAGTGACACTATATTGTAGAAGCACCAACATTATTAAGTATTATACCCAGATATTTATATTAAAAATTATTTTTCTTATTGATTTTATTTACAAAAATCAGAATTATAGCACTCAATCTTTTGGGGAGAGGCAAAGTTATAAGAAGCACAATAAAACCAGAAAGAAACACAGTTTACAGTAATAAAGTTCTGTTTCCTCATGTAGATTTACCACACATTATTCACACTTTGTTAAACTTTTAGCTAATACATGTTAACTGAAGGGACCCAGAGTTACTGTCCAATAGATATAATCATTCTTATTGTCTGCTTCTTATTAGGTGTTTTTCATTTGTTAGGTTAGGCATGATAGGTTCCTCCTTTCTGCCTCCTTTGCTGTTCACCATGTTGGAAGGATCGTCCCTCTAGAAGTTACTCACATAAGTAATGAGAGTTTAATCCTTCTAAACTGCTAGAATTCCCCCTTTTTTTTTTTTTTTCTGAGTGTATGGGTTTTATTCTGATTTTATTTTCTAAGGAAGTAAAATATCTTCATGAAGAAATGGTAGTTCTGAGATTAAGATATGCTGTAATTCATTTAGACTCTGTTATGCTCTTGCACGATGCTCAGCCAAACTGGTTTTTTGGTTTGTCTTTTTGGAGGTTGTTTTGGTTTTTTGTTTGTTGTTTTTTTTTTGTTTGTTTGTTTGTAATTTATTTTTCTTTTATGAAAGATCTTTTCTGCTTTGAAAAAGAAAAGTTTTACATTCTTTTTTTCACAGTTTTCTGTGACACCTCTGTAAGAACCTGTATATCCTGTTTTCTAATCCCTCAGAAAAGGGGGAAACAGTCAACTGAGGTACTGGTAGTAACTTCAAAGAATGAGTCCCCAGCACATTTGAACTGAGAAAACAAGCCTTTCTCTACTCCTGCTTGAGAGATTTCAAACACAGCTTGGATACTTGTGGCTGTATTTACTGTATTTATTGTGCCTGTATCTAATTTTTCCATATAAAAGGAGACAATTCAATGTAGGATTAATAATAGTAAGAAACCCAAGATGAAAAAATGCCATTGAACCAAAAAATGTTGTGATTATATTTCCACAGTCCTAATTTTTGTGTTTTTCCCTTTAGATATGAGTGAATTTCCTGACTAGATTTTAACTAGGTCAATGAGTAGATAATTTATTCACATGACGACAAGTATTTTTTTAGAGTTGTTGGTTTCACTGTTTTTCTTCTTGTGTATCATCATATATATTTAATGATATTGTGATATGCTCAGCTAATTTCCATTGCCTACTATATATGGCATAGTTAACCACTGTGTGCATAGAAAACCGGGAGCAGGTCTTGCAAGTTTCTGTGTGGTGTTAATTTTCTTTGACCTCAGTAAAGTTCAGCACTTTAAATGCCTCCTGGCACTATAATGGAAGATATGAAAATATTTTATTGCTCCATTTTAATATTTATAGTTTTGCCTTTCATGCCATGGGATTCTAAACCACACTACAAAGCGACAATGAAATGTGAAACTTCCAAGAGTTTGATTTCCGTATTGAAGGCATCATAGTGTTCCTGTTGGGAAAAGTGGCAATATGCAGCAATTAGTATCTGGGCTGCAGAGAAGCAGCAGAATTATTCTTCTGAATTCAGAATACTCATAAAAAATACACAGTCCAATGAGTTTTTATTGGTTGGCGGCCATAGAAATTCATTTTGCCTGGATCAGAACTGTTGGCTTTCTGGTATTTTTTCTTAATACTCTTTAACAGTTCAGTTTAATCTAATTTTGATGTTTAATATTCCTTTGTTTAAATAGTATCTAGTTTTAAGAAAAATATATTAAAGAGTATAATTGTACCCTCAGGTTTACATTAACATCCTGTGAAATAAGATACATGTTAAATTAGTACTCATCAGAAATTAACTACTACCATGAGGCCTCTGTGTTTCATCTTGCAAAATTAACCTGCAAAAAGAGTGAAATTCAGGAAAATATCTAACTTTCAACTCTTCTTTCTGTAATAACATGCAGCAAACCTGATCCAATTTCAATAAAAAAACTGAAAAGCAATATTATGTTTACTGCGTTTAGTAGCAGAATGAAATATATCTCCTGTTGAAAACTTATATGTGAAAGCAAAAGCTTCCATCTTCAAAAGCTCCAAATCTAATATCCTTCTGTCCAGCCTGTAGGATTTCTTCCTGGAAAATCATTGTATCTTATGACAAAAATCCAAAGTCTCAGATATCATATGAAAAATCAGGCTCTAGTTTTGTGCCTGGTTATTCTGAGGCCATGTAAGTCATCAATTAGTTTATTTGCCACTGGCTAAATATTTATATTCACACCGTATCCTACCCAGCAACCAACCAAACTTTACTTGCCAAACCTGCCTTCTTCCCCTCCCCTTCCTCCCACCCTTGAAACTAAATAATTTTCTTCCAGGATGTTAGAAAATATTTTTAAGTTATTGGCAGAGACTTTTGGACTATAATAAAAGCCAGATAGGAAATATTGAAACTACTTCAGTTTTGTCAAACATATGTTTCAGTTTTTTGCCAGAAATCACAAAGGAACTTAGGTGCCATTACAAGGTAAAATGTGAGATATGTTTATCTCCTATAACTTGTTAGGCAGTATATAGGCCAGAGCAGACATCTGAATACAAGCATGTGAGGAAGGTGTTCCAATTTCTAGATTTTAGAGTAATATAACACTGCTGGTTTTTCTATTGGTATCTATCCACTATTCAGTGATTTTTCAGAACTTGATTTTTATTTTCTAAGAACATGTCTTACCTTCCAGATTACTATTCTAACTGCTTCAATTCAAACTTGAGTTAATAATGAATAGTGTACCTTTTCCATAGGCGATGTTGCTAGATAATGAAGTTTTATGCTGCCCTTCATCCTCCCCCAAAATTTTTTGGAAAGTGAATCATGTTAATATGTTTTCCTGTATGTTCATGACAACATAGAAAGAATGATCAACCAAGCCTGGATCAGTTTAGTAAATACTCTCAATGTTTTCCTTTCTGTGCCCTCAGAAAAGAACTACATATAAAAAAAGAGTAGACAAAGAGACTGATTTTACATTCTTACACATGTGCAATTTCCACTGGAACCGATAGTAATTTTTCGTGTAATGGAGTTTAAAGAGAAAATTAAAACCATTCAAAGGTAATTTCTCTATAGTAACTCTAAGTTCTCTGTTTCCCACAATGTATCAGAAAACTCTTTGTAATCTTGTATGAAATAAGTCCTTTCAAACAAAATGGTATTCTTTTTAATCTCATGTAAATTACATTATAATATGTTTTTAATTGAAGAAAGAAAAGTAATGGCAGTCGTATTGTGTTATGAAAACCAGACTTTTTAAACATGCATAGCGTAACTTGAACTTTTAAAAGCGGAAAAGTAACCTTTGTTTTTTATTTGAGCTTACTGAAGAGGTAAATATTTGTAAAGCCTAGTCCTACCCAAATTATCTGTGGACTAAATGCTCCTCTAGAAAGAAACTCTTTACCCTCATTTTTGGCCTCTCTTTTTTCATTAACTGCTCTCAGTCCTTGAAGCTGCATCTCTGACTCGTAATAACACTTCTACATAAAAACTCAGTACTCTTCTAAAACAACAATTGATTTAACTTTGCAATATTTCAATGAGGCCTACAATTGATGAGTGGGAATCATGACCTGCTATAATCACTGAAGTGTGTGATCCTTTGGCATAAGGTATAGGTCTCTCAAACCCCAGCTCCATTCCTTAGCCACAGATTAAGGATGGTAGGTATTACAATGTGTTTATCATGGTAGGATCAAGCAAGATATAGAAGGTTTTATGTTAGAGTAGTGCAATTTGTATAGTTTTAAAGGGTTGTTTCCAACAGTTTGGACTTACAATACTTTCATAGTAGAAATATTCAGTTTGACAAATATTTGTGTTTCATCTTGTGTTCTAATTTTCAACTTCATATTAGTCTTTTGACATAGGCACATTTCTGCCTGATTCTTTATCTGAGAAACATAAGCAGGTACCGAATTCTTGTACTAACACAGAAGTATGGAGGGGTACTAATATTAAACATTTTGAAGATAAAAATCACTGCATTCTTCCACCCCTACCTGATTTCCTCAATAGAATATTCCACAGAGACTAAAATACTAATTTTTTACATTGCTTTTATGAAGTAATTTTTTGCTGTTTTAAAAAAACACTGCTCTTGGTTTAAATATTACTGCCTCAAACAAACTGATGAAAATGAATTTGTCTCTGTGGCTAAGCAGGCTAAGCTTTTTGTGAGTTCAAAGGCTAAACTATTGCCAGAATGAAATTTTAACTTGTCTTTGTTAAACATCTGTGCTCTCAGAGTTACCAGTGATGTGTCCCTTTGACCTGTTTCATTTGAACTTTGCTGAAAGTGGATTTTCAAACTACTAAATCTAACTTTAGGGTGTGAATCATTGTTGGTGATGATAGGTAATTGGATGGTGAGCTCACAAGGGGCATGAGAGTACCGGAGCTCCTATGTTCTCAAAGGAAAGAAGCAAAAAAATTGTAAATGCAAGTTGGGAATGGGTAAGGGTGGAGTTTCTCTTTATTATAAAATAAGTGGGTTTTGCAGTGTGTTTGTCTTATGACAAATTTGTCATATGATGTGACAAAACACATGATATGTTTTATAGCAACAGGTCAACTATTTTTGTGTATCGTAGTAATATAAGTGATGATGATATAGAAACATACTGGGGTGGATGAAACATTCTTATTCATAGCATGCAAATAAAACTATCTGAGCAGAAATTTGGAGCAGATTAAGCACAAATTATTTTGCTATTGCGGAACTCATAACATTCAAAAAGCATTAGGAATTCTGGACGGCTAGACTTGGGAGAGGGCAGTCCTTGCCCACAGGCTACTTGGCAGCTCACCAGTTCTTGTGTACCCAGTGGCTAAATAGATCCTACCTTGACCAGCAGATCCTGGGATAGACAATGTGATCTACACATCTTTCAAGGATGGGCTCTGGTAGTTCTACTAGCTTTATTCCTGGGTGAAAGAGGCAGGATTTGCCTGTGTGTGCTGATTAACTCTGCTTGTAAAATCATTCTTATTAGAACTATCCAATTCTATTAGTGAAATAGGTTCCACCTATATCCAACTCTACTAATGAAATCAATTTCACCTATATTTTCTGAAACTTGAGAAACCACATCAGCCTTGGGTTTTCTTGCATTATAGTCGCTGTATCAAATTCTCCTCTTGGTAACAATCCTACTGATGTGAGAGGTTTGCTGCTGTTTTGAAACATATACATTATCTGCTATACATGTTTGCAATCTTGTTTCCCTCTGAAATGACTTGTGTTAATTATTTTGTCCCTTATATGATACAATAACCTTCTGCTGGGAATGTATTACCAGTATGTTTCTGCGTAGGTGTAAGTTCTTAAAGTAAAGTGTGTATTGCTCCTCTGAGAAAAAGATGGGTGAGAAGTAGGTGAGGTTTACTGTTGCAGTGAACTATACTAATGAGGATTCAAAACATAGCAGAAAAGGACACTTTGGGATTCATTCAGCAACTTTCATAACCTTGGCAACGATCCCAGTGTATCGGTGTTGAACTGAATAAAACAAATACTGGATTACTGAACGGAGCTTTCTGAAGTGTCTTGCATGTGTTTCTGCTTTACATGGTAAATATTTGTGGATCTGTTTTTAGTTAATATTATTGACACAGATTATGTGAGGAAAGAGAGACCCAAACTCAAAAAACACTCAGAAGCTTGCTTAAACTATTAGTTTATCCTTTCTAATGCTCTTGGTACTACTTCGGAATATATTTATTTCTGTAGAAATACCAGTGTCTGATACATGTTTCTTAACCCAAGCACATTTAATAACACTTCTGAGAGAAAATTTTACTCTATGGTTGGTATAGTTGACTGAAGACACAATGGAAAACAAAAGGAACAAAAAGTAATAAAATCCTTAGTGCATCTTTGAAATGTATTTCTTTAATAATGTATTGCATGATTAGAAGATCAGAAGGATAAGCAACTATTTTCTGCCTTTTCATTAAAATAAAAAATCTAAATAATATTGCATTGAACATCCTTTTTAAAACATTCTTTCCTTTTCCTTTTTTTTTTTTTTTTAATTTATTTTTCTTTTTCCCCTGAATAGGTCTATTGCTCTCTGGACATTGAAAATTATGACAGTGCAAATTTCCCCATTATGGAATCCCATCTGTACAGCTTTTCAGCCAGTAACTGTATGTTCTTTTCTAACTGAAATGAAATGGCTTCAGCAGCGCCTCACTTTTTTACCCTCACCAACACACAGGTGTGCTGGGCTGTGATAACTTTTGGCATCTTTTTCAGATGTTTCTCCAGAATTACTTGTACCGGTTTTCTTTCTCATGTTTGTGAGAAAGGCTTACAACTATGTTTATAGGAGCAATGCTCTGTAGAAAAGTCACCAAAATAATGTAAATGTTACGTTACTAGTTTATTAGCTGCTATTGTGAATCTGGAGGTGAAGTTATATTAGGAGCACTTGTGCAAAAAGTCATGGTTCATAATATGAAGCCTGAAACGTGGTGTGTTTAAAGGCCCTGAATCTAAGCGGCACAAGTCAGCCTGTCATTGCAGACCATCCTTGGTAGGTTTAGCAGCAAGTGACTTTTAAAATATTCCTAACACAGACAACAGTAGGCTAATAAAAACACTTGCCTTAGCCTATATTGAAGTTGTACACTGTGACACCAGTACAGAAAAGCAAAGTCAGCAAAAAAAATATCTCAAACACTAAGCGGAGGCCAAAATTTAGTGTGCCCTCCCGTACTTTCCTCAGCAGTCCCTGTGCAGCTGTGAAATCAGCACTGTGTAGTCCCACCTGGACAGCAGTACTGGTAAATAGTTCACAGGGAGATCTGCAAAAGGTGGAAGTAGACATCCCTTCTCTCTCTCTTGGCTTTCTCTGCAGCCCCTCTGCAGATAAGATACTGCTGTGTTCATGGAGGTTGAGCAAACATTACAGGTGATGGCAGGACATCCCTCTCTGGAGGGATGTACACAAGAGCAGTGTTGAAACATGGCCCCTCCATTACTGTACCTTCTGCTGAGAATCTAAAAGTAATCCCTTTTCAATCTTCTGTGTTGTGAAACATGCAGTCAAAACACGAGCCAGTCAGTAAGCTGCCAGTCCATGTTTCACTTCAGTTGTTTCCTTGTAACTAAAAAGAGAAAATCCCAAACCATCTGATTTTATATTGGAAGTGGAAAGGCTGTTCCTTTCATACTGCTCTCTCAGTTGAAAATATGCAGCAAAATGCACAATAATACACAGAAATAAAACCAGCCTAAATGCTCTTTTCTCTACCAAGAATATTGGGCCAAATACATGGTAGAGGGAAATTGTATTAGAAGGTGCTCATGTATGAATAAATACTGAATAGAAACCATATTCTTTTCTCCACCTTGCTAAAGGGGCTAATGAGAAATACCTGGTAAGCTTCCCTGTTGTTACATTCAAAATTCTTTGCTCCATATTTGATAAAATATGATGTTCTGAGGTTTACAGTCCAGACACCAAGTGTCCCAGGAGACATATATGCATGCATTTTTCTGGAACACAACACAAGCAATAAATTACAGGAAAGGAAGTATCTGGAATAGAAAAAGACAATGCTCACGAGGAGAAACAGATAAATGTGGTAGGCATATGTGGCTATCTCTGCACATTCACAAAACTTAACCTTGTCAAACTGTGTAAAAGATGAATATTTACTGTTTCTTAAGTTGATTAGTCTTGTAATGGCATTTGTGCATTCACATCAGACTTGGCATAGTAATGGTTTCTAGCGCCCCTCAAGCTGTCACACTTTATGGCATATTCTGGCATATTAATGGCATATTTTTCCACCAGTACACAATAATTTTAGCAATCAGTGTGACCAGTAGTGATTCTGGCCAATGTTGATAGCCACAGGAGTATGTAGAAAAGGTTGATTGGCTACCTAAACTCCTGTCAGAATTGCTACTGCACATTTTGCTGGTAGGGTTTTAAACGTTGGTCTTTAATAGTTCCTTCTGAGCTAAAACCTGACATCCACGAGTCTTGTATTGTTTGCAATTAAAACCCAGTAATTTGGGATCCAACATATTATGTTTCATGATTCAAGTTGCATTTGTATCTGCACAGTCTGAATATTTTCTTTGTTGTTTCAGGTTTTGGTTTTGATTTGAAATTTGATTGTTTAAGACCCACTCCAACTGGCAAGATTATTTTCCTTTTCTGTTTCTTTCTTCTTTAAAACACCCAAACACCCAAAGTAATTGTAAGATCAAATCTGAAACCTCAGTAAATTCAGTTTCCAAGTGATTAGTGTATGAGTAGGCCATTCATAGAAAGGTATCAGTCAAATGGAAGAGCTATGTGAGGAACAGTTTTCTTGTTGAAGTATCTTCCGTCACAAGAGACAACAGTAACCAGTGAAAATCAGTATCCTTTTGTATGATAAGTGTAGAATATATCCTCTCCTTCCCTTGATTCTGTAGTCCCACAGCAGCAGTGGAGATCACAGCATGCACCTCAGCTGGGCCTGAACTGAGTGGTGCTTGCCTTCAGCAGGCAGACCAGAACAGCAAGAGCTCAAGGATGTGCATGGAAGTATATCTGCAGGGCCTGCTGAGCCATGCAGAGATTGGCAAGGCTGTGGGAGAGCCCAAGGAGTCCCTGAAAGCCCCATTTTAGTAGCTCAGGATCTGGACTTGTGGGCTGTCATGCTTTTGGCCATCAGCTTTCTTACGACTTGTTTCTGAGAAGTAGGGTGTCAGGAAGGTGGTTTTCTACCCATGGAAAAATGTAACTTCTGGTTCAGTGGTAAAATACCCTGAGAGCCCTGGCTTTCAGGCTCTGATGTTGGCATGTGGACCTTTAGCCCAAACACAAAGGATCAGGTATGATGAGAAGATGCATCTATCCTGCGCCCCAGGACTTCTTGGAAACTTTAAGCTGTTCCCCGCTGCTGGCTGATATCCCTTACCCTTCTTGCCCTGTATATGGCTTTCAGTTTTAGACATGCACCAGCATTGTTAAGTAGCTTGCCTGTGCCAGCTCTGCTGATGTACTCTCACTTTGCCACTTGGAAAATTCTCCTAGAAGGAAGCCTATAGGTTCAGGCATGGCCTTAGTACTGTGAGCCAGTACAGGATTCTGGTCTCTGGCAGTCATGGCACCCAGTGCATGCAGGAAAGGGACCCTGGTGGATGTGTCTTTTGTTTGCATGCTGCTGCATCCAGACATGAATTCAACTCATTAAAAGACTTAGCACATTATGGGGGACACTGTCATATTAAGTCTGGGGAGGCTGGAAAAACAAAACTTGCAGCAGGCTGTATTAACAGTTTCTGTATATTTAGGACACAGGCACATACTGTCTTCTTGTTAGCATCTCATTTCCTTAACACAATACCTCTGTATTTCCTCTTAGAGTGGAGTCCAGGAGAAAAGTAATAGAAATGTACTGGCTGGATATGATACTCCACTATGGCAGTGTAAATGCAGCTCAAAGCTACAGCGTTTCAGTAACTGTAGGCACAAGCAGCAGCTGAAGAGTGGTTTCCAGGTCAGCACTTACAGGATCCTGCCTGGTTCTTCTGTTGCATCAGATGCTTAGGAAAATGCCATAGTTATGAATTCAGTTAACTTAATTTCACCAGCCATTTGGTCTTAAGCTGGAACAGATCTCACAGCAGTCAGTTTGACAGTAAGCATTTGGCCTCGCAGCATACTGCAACAATCTAGCCATGACAGTGGGGTAGTCAGAGGTAACTAGCCTGCATGAAAAACGCGTATGCCAGACAGGAACGACAGCAGGATACACTTCTGGTACCAAAATGGCTTAGATAATCTCCCATAATGGTGCATTGTGCAGTGCAGATATCCTCAAAGCATCTAGGCCAGGGCAGGCATTCCCGTTTTTAATGCTTAGTAAATTAGTCCCTGTATGTTTTGACCAGGAGAAGTAGTGCTTAAAATGCTGTGGGTCTTTTGGGGTTATTGTACTATTTTATCTTATGAAGTATGCTCATTGAAGGTGGGTATTGCTGTCAACACTACAGATGCAGTACTCATCACTACATCATCACAAGTTTCTCTCAGGACTCGTATCTGAATTATTTTCCCTACCTCTTTATTAAGCAGAGAGGCAACATGAATCAAAATCCCTCATTCTCAACTTAATATCTCTAGACTCTTTGCTACTGCATTTTTAATAACATCACATATAAAACAAGTCCTCTTTGTGACAATTTTCTGTATTTGCACATCTCCAAGCTTAGATCACACTTAGTTCTAACCTTGTACTTCAGCATCCAATCCATTTTCAACGTATTTCACAGTCTGATTTTTCTTGATCAGAAGCATCTAGCTGCTGCTCGAGGCATTTATACATTATTCATAAAAGCACATACAAAAATTATATTGGATCAATATTCACAAACTAGCAAGGTTTCAAATAACATGTAGGCATTTAGCTCTAAGCTATTAAGGTCTGTTCCAGTTTTGAAAGAACTATTACTTTTAAATCCTCATAAATCTGTGGGAAATGATAATATTGATCCTTTTATTTTTGTCTTGCTGCACATTCAATTTGTATCCTACAGAGTGCACTATGTAACTTTTCCTGAAACAAAAGGGACAGGATCATCTACATAGAAAGCAGCTATGATATATTGCATATATAAAATAACTTTATAGTTGGACAGTGATTAAAAATGAAATGTGCATTGAATTAATCTCTCATTTCTGTGTTCCTACACAGTGTCAAGAATCCCTAAATAATGTGCTTATCAAGAACTGACAAAGTATTATGAAAATATTGACTTTTTATTGCAGCTTCAATCTGGATTTATGCCAAAAAACCTCTGTTATATTGTTATTTTGAGTAACGAGAGGCATTTATAATGCATTGAAGCACGAACAAATTTTGAAGGCAACTTTTATATGTCTCTGAGGTCTTTAGTATACTGAGACCCTGCAGTTGAAATCTTCCAGGCCCCAGGATTTCTACAATAGTTACATTTGAGATTTTTGTTTGTTTGTTTCACTTAGGGATTTTTCACTGTATGGAGTCATATTTTAGGCACTCATAATCATTTTGAGAATTGTCTAGGATTCTAGGTTGGTTCAGAACCAGAATCAGAGTTTCCTGGAAAAATAAAAATCATACACACATGCACACAAAATCCTTTTAAATCAGAACTGTGGAATGAGGTGGTAAAATTTCAGGTGGATTAGAACATCCAAAATTTTCTCTAGAAGAAACCATAGCAAATTTTTCAGCTGCTTTTACAAGCTCTACACAATATTCAGAAAACAGCAGCAGTACAGGAAGAGTTTCAACACTGGTCCTTCTGAGCACCTGTGGTATTAGAGTCTATTTGTTGAGCAGTTCTGGAGCCCCAAAGCTGGAAGCTGGTTTTTAGACTTCTGATTCTTGAGCAATTTGCCAGAGGAATTGCAGAGGAATTCATTTGGCAAGCTATAAGGAAACCATGTACATTTATGTTCATACCTGTCTGGTTTTCATAGGAATTTTGTTGGAATCAACATATATTCCTGTGAAGCAGTTAATTTTCAAGGAACTGGCATTTTCATTTGCAAAAATATTCTATCAGAAAATACAGAGCTATCTCTATCACTGCGTTTATCTGCCATCCTTAGAAATGGTTTAAGATCTCAACATTTCTGTGTAGAGAACATTATTGTTTTCCTTTGTAGAGATGAGTCACTGACAAAAGCTTCAGTCTCCTTTACAACAGTCTGCTTGGACAGCCCAGTCTCTCTCTGTAGCTCAGACTCATGCATTTGGAAAATACAATTTTCCCCACATATGTTACAGGGGAAAAAAGCATCTTGTTAGGCACTTACCTCATCATTTCAAGTAACAGGGGGTTTTTTGGGGGGTGGTTTTTTTTTGGTTTTTTTTTTTTTTTTTTTTTTTAACAGAAGAGGAGGATAACAGCTTATTATTCCTCTATTTGTATAAATAGTTCCAGAGATGCTGATAGCTCTATGCACTATAGCAATGACTGTTTTTGAATTTAAATCTGCTGTACAAATGAGGGCAAGTGTTATCTTCTTTTAATACAGTTCTCATTTTTAACAGAACTCTGCAGAGAATGAAAATGAGTTTAGAATGGCTTCAGTTTGGGCCTAGGCTGAAAGGATAGGGTGGCCTCTTTATTTTCGTGGTAATTTTATCAGCTTGGCTGATGATTACAGATGTTGCTTTTTTCCTCAATACAGCTTTAATAATAGATAGACAAATTTGGAATTATTTACAGCAAAAATAATCTAAATTACTAGGACTTTTGGGTAGGACCCATATAATTTCTGCGTGAACACACTCAGGTACTTGCAATGTTCAAAAAAGAAAATAATGCATCTGTAATGGTATGCAGGCGATAAATCTGCATGTGGTGTCATATCAGACAAAATGTCAAAATTCTGTGCTCTCTCTTTTGAACAAAACTCACTGTGAATACTTAATAGCAGAGTGGACCGGTCACAAGCTGAAGTTCCATATTGAATTCCTGTAAAAAAGGCATAATGATTTCCAGCATTGAAAATTCAAATGCCTGGCAGATGGTCTGTGTTCAGTTTACAAGCATAATGAATATTTTCTTAATTGCCAGGAGTGCAACTGAGGCTGGTGCCTGAAATTCAGGAACAGTATATTTGGTTATATGCCCATAGCCATAAAGATGCTGCCTTTAGAATTAAAATAGGGAGTATTTTATGTATGACTAGATCATAGAATCATAGAATCAACCTGGTTGGAAAAGACTTTTAAGATCATCAAGTCCAACCATTACCCCAGGACTGCCAAGTCTACCACTAAACCATATCACGGGGGGCCTCATCTACAGGTTTTGACCACTTCCAGGGACAGTGATTCCACTGCTTCCCTGGGCAGCCTGTCCCAATACCTGATCATCCTTTCGGTGAAGAAATTTTTCCTAATATCCAATCTAAACCTCCCCTGGCTCAGCTTGAGGCTGTTACCTCTTCCTATCTATTACTAGAAGGAAAAGATTGTTTTCTGTTGCAATTAAGGAAACAATTGGTTTTCTTTGGTCTTATTATTGGTTTAAATAAGTGAAAACTGAAATTCAAATTGTGATGAGATCAGCTGCTCAGTTTGATCAGCTGCTTGACTGACCAGCATGTTCTTCACAGATTAGAACGACATTTTGACACTGTCATAGTCACAATTTCCAGTTCCGCTGGAACCTGATGAGGTTGGTTTTCATAGCATCTCAGGAGTCTTTTCCAGATATGAATAGAAAAGGAATACTTCAGGCTAGTTAAACTTAGATCTAGTTAAAAAAGTAACTGCATTTTTCACATGGAAGAGTACAGCCTTTTTTCGGAAATGTCTTTGCCCTTGATAAATACTGCTTTCAATTCCTTTTTTTTTTTTTTTTTTTTTAAATGAAAAACTACAGTAAAATGTACAGAAAGAGTTTTGGAGTGTTTTGGGTTGGGTGTTGTTTTGGGGTTTTTTTATTTAAGGCCCTACATCTACTGAATTTTGGTTTTTTTCCCTTTTCTCCCTCCTTTGACTACAGAATTAAAAAAAAAATACCAAAATGTAAACTGTGACTTTCATGTATATGTTGCCTTTTATTCTAACTCTTCAAAACTTTGTCAAACTTAGAAAAATAATTATAGGAAAAAGAAAAATGTTTTGAAACTTTGCCACTGTGTGCTTGAAGTATGGAGACATTAAAAAAAAACAAAAAAAAAACAAACAAAGGGAAGAGGGGAAGTATGAACATTATTAATTTTTTTTTGTTTTTTATAGGTAGTATCAAAGCAAAGGGGGAACAACACAAATTTAAACTTTTGTGTTTTCAATGTTTTGTGATTTTTTTTTAAACTTTTCCTTGAAAAGTAATGCACAGCTTTAAAATTTGCAAGTATTTGCTAAATAACTTAATAAGCTGTAGAAGAACAGGAACCATTTAACATCATTAGGTATGAGCTTAACTTGGCCACCTTCTCAGTGCTGTCAAGTCCAATTCTTCAGGGACCAGCAAGTACTCAGCAGTGACTGCTCAGTAATGTAGCCCCATTTATATCAATTAAGCTATAGGAATCTACCCCAGCTGCTGGTCTGACCTACATTTAGTGCCTAGCACTAACAGTTATGAACAGGTTTTATTCTTGTTAACACTGAGGAACCTCACAGTTAAATTGAATCAGTTGTAACATAGAACACCTAAGAAATGAAACTGCTTCCATGACTGAAAACTTGGCCAAATAATGGCTTATGAACCATTAAATAAATTATATTTGGCTTCATAGCAGGAGAGAACAAAGAGATAAACAACTCAAACATATTTCTGCCAGACAGCCTCAAAAATTTTGAAGACAAACTTTTATTCTGGTTTGGTTATTTTTTACAAGAGAAGACCACAAGGAATCGTGTAACTTGTCCATGTCTCTTTTCAAGCAGCCTATTGATGTGGTGTACTGACACTTGATACAGCTTTTGAAGTGGTGTTAACGGCATACTTGAGAGGAAAAATGCTTTTTCAGTATCTTGTTTTGTTTTGCAAAATGTAAATTATTTTCACTGTGGAGTCAGGGACTTCTGTTTTTCACAGAGATATATTTGCTCACTCAAGCTGACAAAAATTATATATTTATTTTAGTTCAGTTTCTAAAGCTACCTCATAGCTAGTCTTAAAAAATCTCTGTTCACAGTTACGTATTGCAATGTAAAATACTAGAAATATGACATGTTATTATAAACTTAAATAGAATATGAATGTTCAGTGGTCAATATTGACAACTTATATAGCGCTTAGTTTTAAATAAAAAGGTTTAGCTTAAGACATTCAGAAATTAAAATATTATTGATGTTGTTGACATGTTTCCATTGTGTTTTTAGGAAGTATGGATCAAAAGGTGAAAGCAGTCATAGAACTCATGCAAAATTGTAACATCTTTCTCAGCATTTCAATACCAGTAACATTTGTCTCTTTCTGCAGAATCCACTGGGGCCATCTTCCCAGGCAGAGCTAGCTCCACAGTGGTGTAAAAGTAGTATTGTATATATTTTAACTCCACGCTAAAGCTCCTTAGTACAGTATCCTTTGGCTGCCATTCACTAACCAGAAGCCAAATCATCTGTGTCTGTGTAACTTGGTAAAAAAGAACTTTTAAAGTCTATTCAGTTTAAAGGACCTTCTGCTTCTAGGTCAGACAGACAATAACTCTCCTCTTTATTGTAAAGCCTCACATGCTGAATCAGTATTTCTAGGCCATCTGAACAATGATATCTGAACATTATGGTATCATTTATGTATTCCCAAGGAACTAAAATGATTGCCTAAAGTGTATTTTTCAGTCAGTCTTCAATGAGGTCAGTTTTTCTTTTTCTCCCTTGAAAATTTGAGGCAACATAAATTAATTGCATGTGTAAAACCTCAGATTCACATGTCAGCTTATCTCAGCAAACACTTAAACCTCTGTTCACTATCCAGCTATGGATATACAAATGTAAGAATTCATTTGTCAATACAGATGACTCAGGAAAAATATGACTACCTTCTTTAAGTTATACATAACTAATTTTGCACTAACTTTCTATAACCAGTAAGCATGTATATGATTATTTCAGCAATCACTTGCTAGTACTTCTAAATTAAATACTCATATTTAATACAACTCTGGTGTTCTTTACATCTTGAGTGAAATAAATTGTCATTTTTCCCAGTCAGGAATGTCTAGGTTATTTCTACCCTATACTTGAAAGGAGCTTTACATCCCTAACAAATTCCATTCTTTTTTATCAGTGATGTCAGTCTAGCATGTGATCAGGTTATGAAGTAGAAAATTGAGACCCAAAAGGTGATCACAAGGTATCTGTATCCATGGTATCAAAAAAGATTTTCCATGGATTACATTTTACCTATCTTTAAAATCTACCTCTGGCTGAACAACAAATAGCAGAGCTTCTGGACTTTGAGGCTACAAGCCAAACTGAGAACGCAGAGTTTTGCTTTATAGGAAGATTGAGATTGATCAGCTATTAACTCCAGGTTTAAAGTGTATGTCCCACATTTTGTCACTTAAGAATGGACACCTGAAACTTCTCACTAGAAAACAGGAAAAATTGATTCTGAAATATCTACCATCAATTCCTAGGGGAAAAAGCAAAAAAGATTGTTAGATCTTGTAGTCGCGTGTAGAGCTTTTCTAGTCCACTAAAATTTTGCTCAGATGTTTTTAGTCTGGACTGGATGGATGCCAGGATTTTTCTGATTTCTGGTAGAAATTAACCAGAAGCTTCAAGAAAACTTTATTTTGAATAATTAGAGCATAATTAGTCTTCCTTAAGGGAAAGTTGTGATACATTCTGTCTATCCACTTATCTGCTGCAATTGTGCTATTAAATTGTCAGGCTTGATTGATTGGTTTATCTCTGTGAATGTCGTTTTCAATGGGCGGTAGAAGTAGGTCCTGAAATCTTTCACCTCAAGGACTGGGTGACTTCATTTGAGGAGAATTTGCAGCATGTTCACTGTCAAGCAAAGATTCTCACTCTCCACAGCTTCAGGCTGGTGCTGGATTTTCCAGACTGAATCTTAGCTCTGCAACAGGTAGTCCCAAGTGTAATAACCTCTGAAAAATAAAAAGAAGAAAGCAGTGAAGAAGGAGTAGGTTGCCCAAGACCCAGAGCCCAGGAGTAGGCAAGGTTTACGTGGGACCTGTCCTGAATACAGAGTCTTCAGAGTAAAACTCTTTAGTCCTGAGAGGTTTGTTTTGGGGTCTTTTGTTTAGTCGGTTGGTTTGTTTTGGTTTTTTTCCTTGTTCATTTTTTAGTCTTTTTTTTTTTTTTCACTAGCCCCTCAGTGCAGTGAATAAAATTAAAGTGATGCACGTTGGTCCTGTAGTTGGTTAGAAGCCAATTTTCCTTAGATAGTCTGTAAATGCTTGGAAATAATTTCTCTGGATAGAAAATAGATGTCCACCAGGATGTTACCAAATGCTTGACCTCACTCAGGAAGATGGGAAAAGAGTTAATCACTGACTTAAAACTAACAGCTGACCAGGTAGTAGTGATTGCATTTCATACAAATCAGTCTATATATTCTTAACTTTAAAAAGACCAGTTTCCCCAAATTTAATGCCTTGTCACTGTAAGTGACAGGGAGCATAAATTCCTGGAAACTAAGCAACCCACTGGATATTCAAAAAGGTGATTTCATAGACAGAAAGAAGTTGTGCTGGGCAGAAAATAGCCTGGCTGTAAGAAAGTGTTAAAATGGTGCTACAAAATAGAATACAAAATAAAACAAGTTTTCTGATGAATTTAAATAATAAATGGCAAAGAATATAACTTAAAAGTTTAACAGTGTGGCTGGCTACCAAACTTGGATCCATACCAAGACAAACAGAAAATATTTAAAACACAAAGACCAAAACCAGGAATTCCATTTCTATAAGTAGATGGTAAAATCAAGGATCTTCAATGCAAAACAGGTAAAATAGACAAAAGATACTTCTATTCTGTATTTGGAACTAAGCTGTAGCTGTCAGAAATTTATAGAGTAGAATTACATTATAAAACAATTTGAAAATTTACCTCCTGCAGTAGAGGGGAGAGTGAAACAGAATGTTTCCCCCACCACTTCCCAGATCAACAGACTTAGATAACTCAAAAACATTAGGAGAACTAAGAAAGCCTTATGACAAGTTAATAGCGTTTTTTTGGTTTTTTACAAAACTTACATGTTATTACACTATTATATGGTTTATTCTTTACCTAGTGTCTGATTCTACGTATTGGTTTCTTTTTTAGGAGAAGTTACTCCAAAAAAGAATTATTTGAGAACTACAGAATATACCTATTTTATAGATATACCTATCCCATCATTCAGGCATATTGCTCCACATATTGAGGGGCTGACAGGTTAGGTAGGTCAGTTTCATGAAGTTTTCTTTACCATCTTTCATTAATTTTCATCTTAAGTAATTTTTCTGTTCTAGGATTATTTTGGGAGGTATGAATTTCTATTCATTCTTTGGTCTGAAGCTGGAGCATTTCTTTCCTGTATCATTTCAAAGCTGAGACATTGAGTTCCATTGGCCAGTGGACTGTAACTAGTTAGCAGATGTCAAATCACAAACCTCTCTTGTAAAAGTTGTGGAAGTGCTAAATTGGCAAAGATTGAGATGAAGTCACTGTATATAACTGATACTTTGCTGTAACATCCTTTAAATCCATGATCAAACATACCCCAATGCATTATGCAGCTGCTCAAATATATCACTGCTTAGACTGCAGTATGTTTTTATTGGATTCAAACCATGCAAATACCTTTTCTAGGGGTAGCATTTTGCACAAATTATATTAATTTCTTCCATGAGCTGTTAGGCTGGAAGTGAAGTCTCCTGTAGGAGAAATAAATATGATCTAAGATCACAGGTTTTACTTAATGCATTTTAGTCAGAAAAAGATTTAAAAATGTTTATTGCGTTACTGATTAAAACAAATAGCTTCAGGAATATCAATGCCATAGGAGTGTCCTCTCCATTTTCTATTGATTTCTGCCAGAAACATCCTTGTTATGTTATGCTTAGGTCTTGGTTTTCTTATATTTTATAATAAAAGGATGTTCTTGCCATCAAGCCTCTGTGCAGTAGGAACTACTGTTAAACCTTATTTCCACTGTAGTTTCTTTTCATGACTGCCTGCCATGTCCTTTTGAGGCACTCTTATATACTCTGTAACCCCTCATGGCTCATGTTTTATCACCAGAAACAAAACCGAAATAGCTCTTCACCTAATTTTGTCTGATAAATTTGGCTTTATCCCTCTGAGGTAAAGACATGGCAAGTTTTAGGTGAATCATAGAAAGGTTTGGTTTGGAAGGAACCTTACAGATCATCTGGCCATGGGCAGGGACACTTTCCACTAGATCAGGTTGCTCAAGGCCCCATCCAGCCTCACCTGGAATACTTCCCAGGGATGGGGCATCCACAACTTCTCTGGGCAACCTGTGCCAGTGTCTCAACTCCTTCGTAGTGAAGCCTAAGCAAGTAAAACCATTTAGATTCAGTTATTAAAAGATTATGAAAAGCTCTTTTCATGATGCAGAATAAAAATGAAGGTGGATGGTGGCAGTGTCATGAGCTGGTAGGCAGAAGACCTCAAAGCAACAGGCATGGAAGAGAAGAAACCTAAAGAGAATGTGCTCCGCAGCTTGTAAATGCTCACCAGGTATGGTAACCTAGTGCAGGCTGCTGTGTTCCATCCTCAGCTCTGGCTGTCTCCATGTGGAGCATGTGTTATCCACAGCCACTGGCCTTCTGCCCATAGTCGTGCTTAGTGGATGGCTTGAAAAGTGCTGCTTACCCAAACAGTATTTATGATAGTTTATGATATCTGAATGCTCCTAAGGCACCTTGAAGCTGCACTCAGATATAGTTGTTATTTTTGCATTATTTCAGTCATATGTTTTACAATATGGTGTTATCTGCCATTGCTTCGTCACAGGTAAGTAGTAGAAAGTTGTAGGGCAGGAGAAGGAAATGAGCATCTGAAGATGGAGAGTTATAGGGTGTAACTTGGGAAATGCTGTTTCTTGGGAAATGCTGTAACTTGGGAAATGCTGAATGAAATAGGATTCCTGTTACTGGAGGAATCATATTGTGGAATTACACTCTAGACATGGAATTAAACATAGCTGCAGGAGAATTCCCAGGACACTGCCAGACTCCTATGACAGGAGTTCAGCTGCAACCAGAAGCACACTACCAGCATGGATGTGACTCTGATCTGCATGTAGGGCTGGGCTATGGGAAAACAGAAGGCAGTAATGTCTTTTCCAGCTGTAGAAGGTATGTGCTCTTCTGCAAAACCTCCTGTAGAGAGCCACTCTGCTGCAGACAGGAATCTTACCAAATGCTTAGACATGACATAATATATATTTGCTTTCATAAAAGTAAATTATGCTCAAACATGGAAATCTAATTTTATTTTTAAAAAGGCTGAAAGAATATTGGCACAGGGAAAAGGTTAGTTGATTATCTAAAAAAGAAGTTATTTTATTATCTTAGTTACCACTGGAGAATGTGGTAAGCATTATGATTTAGCTGGTTTAATCTTTCACTTTAAGAACTTTCCAACAGAGTCCCTTCCTGTCCAACACATTCAGCTGAGGGTCCCCTGGGTGTTTTGATTCATTGTACCTATGAATTGTACCACTTCTCTGACATGCGTAATGTCCCTGGCGATAGGAAGCTTTGGCATTAGCAGCTAGAATTCTTTCTGAAGCCCATGAGATATCCGCTAAAGTTGAGAGCTGGGTTTTACTCCTGAACTGTAACAGGACCAAAATGTTCCCCATATAGTGCAGCTGAGAACATGCTGTATCTTGAATCGTTGTTCCCTTTGTAACTAGAAATTGTATTTGCAGCTTGCTGTGAATATGGTAGCATGGTACAGGGATATGATTGCAAAGAAAAACATGATGAATGACCTTGTGTGCTATCTTCACTACTGTTTCGCTTTGGTGGTTTTACATGAGTTATTATTTTCTCTCTAACAATTTAATCTTGTATATTTGCCCTTGAAATTGACACTAATATATACAACATTTTTTGGGGCTTTTTCTCCCAGATGGGGAAAATCTTTGTTACAGAACAACAACCAAAAAATCAATTTCTTAAAAAAATATAACTTGGCTTTGATCCAGTATAAAAAAATCAACAAAAAACTGCTGTCATTATTAGCGGACCCAAGGGGACCATAAAATTTTCACTGGTGCCCAAATGAAAACATTTGCTTTCCGCTCAAGCTGTTACTTTAAATCTGTCTAAACTTTAAATAAGATGTGTCTGAAAAAAACTTGTTGAAGTGATGATTTATTTAGATATTCTTTATCTCCTACTGAATAGAGATTCGCCCTATAAATTATACATATGGGAAATAGTTTTCTTTTGTCTCCAAGCTATTTTGCATTTAGGACAAAGAGTAAAATCAGTGTCAGTTCTCTTGCAAAATACCTGTTGCAACAGGGCCTTGTTTTATTTTCTACAAGTCCTACCAATCAGTACTTTCAGGATTTAAAAACGTATTTCTAATTTTAAAAGGGGATTAAGCCATTGCTAATAATTTAACGGAATCATGATCCTTTCCATTTAGCATTAGGAATTCAACATTGTGCTTCTCAGAAAGCAACCTCAATATAAATTGTATCAGAAAGAACCAGGAATAGAATTTTTTTGTGAACAAAGGCAGAAAGTAGGGAATTGTCTTGCTGAGCCAATTGCTACAAATCCTAAAACAGGTGACGTTCAAGAGATTAAGCAAAAACAAAAAAACCCCAACCAATCAAAAAACGGAACCCCAAATCAAACAGAGTTAGATTAGCTTGAATGTTTTCAATACTAATTGCTCTCCTTCTACCTGCAGAACATATTTGTTGTCATTTTCTCCATTCTCTGCCTGCCACATCTTAGGTTTTTTCTGTGTCTCTGTAAACATCCCCATTTTAGAAAATGTGTTTTTAGAGCATCTTTGCTACTCTGGGCAATTTCTCCCAGTTGTGCTCTTCTGACATTCTACTGCTGACCTGGAGGACTCTGTATGCACATTCCCATCCAGTATTTTTTTTTTCTCAGCCTTTGAGGGTATTAGCATGATAAGCTTAACTAGAAAGACAGGTAAGGTGGGATATTATTTTGTTGTGTGGATACCATCTATCAAACATCCGGTCAAGACTACAGAAGATGGTACTATTTTAATTCTTTTTCCATTTTTCTCTTGAGGTTTGTAGGACTCTGCTCTAGAATCCCAGCATTGATCATACATTTTTGCGTTCACTGGGTGTCATGGGAAAGGCTGGTGAGTAATCTGTGATTAGATGCCCATTGTGAAAATATTAGTGGAGAATTAAGCCATTTCGTGTTTCAGTACAGAAACTGAGATGGTCTGTTGTCACCAAAGAGTAGCTAAGTAGAAGAAAGAAGGATTTTAAAGCTGGCTACAGAGAGAAAGAGCTGGGATGTTTTAGATATTTAGCTCTAGTTTGATGGCTGTTCAGCCTGGAGAAAAGAAGGCTGCATTGACACCTCATAGCAGCCTTCCAGTATCTGAAGGGGGCCTATAAGGATGATAGGGAATGACTCTTCATTAGGGACTGTAGTGGTAGGACAAGGGGTAATGGGTTTAAACTTAAACAGGGGAAGTTTAGGTAAGGTATAAGGAAGAAGTTCTTTACAGTGAGGGTGGTGAGGCACTGGAATGGGTTGCCCAAGGAAGTTGTGAATGTTTCAACCCTGGCGGTGTTCAAGGCCAGGTTGGACAGAGCCTTGGGCAACATAGTTTAGTGTGAGGTCTCCATGTTTATGGCAGGGGGGTTGGAACTAGATGATCTCAAGGTCCTTTCCAGTCTAAACCATTCTATGATTCTATGTAGTATCATATACATAAATAATTCCTGTAAGAGGCAACAAGTTTTAATTAAATTAGAGAATATTTCTGAAAGTAAACCCATGCTTTTAAGTGACTTTCCAAGTAAAACTGTTTCCACGAACGAGGGCCTTAGAACGCAGGTCAGTAAATACTGTGCTTTTCTCTGCTGATACATCACTGTGAAGGGTAATTGGAACAGAAAGGTCTTTCTCCAACCTCAGGATGTTATTCTTACCTCCTTGCACTGGAAAAGGATGTAGTTAGGAATCACCGTGATATGTCCTACTTTATGAGCTGGGACTTTCTTCCAGTTTCAAGAGACAGTTGAATATTACGAAGACTGCTAAACTATGCAAATTATTTTTCAACATGCTTAGAAGTTGCAATGAATGTTCATCCTACAGCTCCACTTGAAAATAATTCAGCCCTTGTACACAATTATTTTAGGTAATGAAACATTTCCAGGGATATTTCCATACTGAATGGATATTTTCCATAGGGCATCTTTGTGTTTAGTCTATTCAGTGGTGAAGATATTTTATAGAATATACATTGTATGTAGTGTTTCTCAGATATGGAAATTAAACCCCTCATTCTTGTTAAATTGCCCATTGCTATATTTTAATAAGAGTTTGTAAGGAAAAGTCTTGTTTGAAATTACCATTTAATGAATTCATAAAGCTTGAATCAACACAGCTAAATCCTGCCTTTTATTTAAACAGCTTATATCTAATGTGTGTTTCCAGAGGAAACTGAATACAAATAAACATGATCCATGTTCCTTGTGGTTGTTTTTCATCATGGTCTTTGATGACTATCAGGATTTTCTTTTGGTGATTGCTAAAGCCAAAGCTTTAAATAAATCTTTTCAAATAAACAAGTATCTATTGTTATGTTCAAGTGCTTGTGTGGTCAAACCCTTCTCCTGAATAAACTTTGCTTAAATTTCTGTCACTTATTTATGTGGAATTTTATTCTGCTTGAATATTCGAATCCTATGTCTGTCGAGTTTCAAGAAGTCCAAAACCTACAGTACCAAGTACTTACAGTTGTAACTTATAAATCATTCTGATGTGTGCAGAGACCAGATAAATGTACATCAGCTCAAGTTTCTCATCAGTATTTCTGATGTTAGGTACAGAGGCAGAACAACAAAATTAGCGTTGGCTCTCTGCAGGGGTGGCTTTGAAGAGAAACTGCAGACAACTCTTAGATCTTATTTTTCAACATGGATCCTCTTCATACATTAGCTGGATCTCTCTTTCCAAACACATATTTGCCAGGAACACATGTTACAACAGTTCCTTTTATGAATATGAATGTGCTTTGAGAAGTTTTGCTTTCATTTGGTAAATGACATTCTGTAAGTGAAAGAAATTTGCCCCAGTAAAAATAAATAATTTAATCAGCATAACTGGGTCTGAAGAAGAGTTTTTTATACACCTGCTAAATTAAGGCCTTCTTTTCCCATCTCTGAGCAACCCAGGTCTGCCAGCAGAAGTCAGTAGTATAAATGTTGCTTAACATCCGTTCACACTGCACTACTTTGCTGTTTTTTAATATCTAACCATTTTATTCAGTTAGCCTGACCACATTTACTAGTCAGGAGGTCTACCAGCAAATTTCCAGGTATACTTACTAGTTGCTTTATAATAATGCTGATGGTGAGCACTAACATTAGCAAACCATCTCAGTTCAAGAAATCGGTTAATTTCTTTTGGTTTACTGTTATGTAAGGATTTGTTTAAAATGTAAAAACCTGGTTCATAAGCAGTTTCTAGTATTTCTTACACTTCTGTAGCTTTCAGGCTGTTATATGGATTTTTTTTTTAAGGTCTATGGATTATATTAATATTGATTTGAAAATTAGCACTTTTATGCAAGGGTCCTGATACTGCAAATGTTTTCTGAAGCTAGCCAGCTTACAAAGGTGGCTTTACAGGGCAGCTAGCAGAGAAGTTAACAGGGTCGTCTGATATTGTGTCAGAACATCTTGGTTTAGCATCAGCATAACACTATCATATGGAGGCAATGAATTTCTTTAAACTGGCATTTGGCTTTGTTTTACAAAATTCTTCTTACAGAATTTATAGAAGATGATAAATATAAAAGGTCTTTACAGCTTAGTATAAGAACCTCTGTATGGTTTATTCAATGTCTAAATTTATTTTCTTGCTTGTTCTCAAGTGCCTTTGAAGTAAAAAAGTTATGGACTTCTGTATTCAAACATTAATTAGAATTTTTAAAAAAATTATTGACTGCCAATCAGAGTTGTAAACTGTCCACTGAATTCTTCTACTTGTGATTAAAAGGTCTTATGAGTCACTGTTTTCAGGAGTGATGCAAAATAGTCATCAGAGCATAGGCAGAAGGTGAGTTGTCTCAGTGTCCTAGAGATGCTGTCATTAAGACTGAACATATATTGCAACCTAAGGCACATTGCCCAAGTCCAAACCTAAAGCTAGACTACAGGGAACAAGCGAATAAAGAAAACCTGCTTCACTGTGGTTCTGTTTTCTTTTAAATTAACAAATCCTAACGCAAGTTTGTTGGCAGATTCCTTGTTCTGAATTTTTGGAACTGAATGGCGCTTTTCTCCTTTCTTTCTTCATAGTCTCTCTTTCTCCCTGCTGGTCAACTACGATATATGCATGTATACACACAAAAGCTATAGTAATGAAGATCTTATTACCCCTTAGATGGAGATTGAAGAACTCTCTGGAGGTAGGAAAGGCTGCTCAAACTCTTTAAGTTTCTCTTAAACTTAACGAGAAACTTAAGCTCGGAAAGGGATGAAATAAGAATTTTTACTTTTCTCAGTGAGTCACATAATATTTGGACAATCCATATTTCAGAGGCAATCTGCAGTAGTCCTGAAATATTGCTTGTGGACACAGGAAACCGGAAACTTAAAAGCCACCTGAGACTGAAAATGAGAATGTGGTATAACTGATCAGTGAAGGTGAAAAAACTTCACTTTCAATTACAGTAGGGAGAAGTAGGCCACCTTCTTGATTTGGTTTATGGGCATCTGGTTTTCATCTTCAAATTTCTTGTCCTTTTATTTCTAAAAATAAGTTTTAAATGCCCCCTCTGGTGTTTGTGTAGGGGGGAGGTTCTGGATTGCTTTTGTTAGGATTTTACACCATTTTTTTGCTTATGTGGGATAAAAAGGTTTCTCTGTTTATTTGTTTGTTTCAGGCTGACGTAGAATGTTTTCAGTTTTCAGTTCAAATACTGGAAAAAAAGTCCTCTCCAAACCTGCTTCACAGCCCTAGTCTTCTTTGTGTAACTTTACACCACAACAGAACCATAAGCCAGCTTGTCTGGGCCGTATTCCCAAGGACAGTCTGATATTTTTGATGTGTATCTTCACATCAAACAAACCCAGTAACAAAATAAAGGCTTTTTTCTTGAGGACTTGAATTTCAGCTTCACTGAGGCTCAAGATCTTGCTAAAGAAATATCTTTTCCTTGTTGTTTGTGACAGGAGAAAATAACATTATTAATGTCAAGGAATTATTAGGGAAATATCTTGGCATTTTTAATATAAGAAAGGAAGCAAATCATAGTCTTATGTATCTTTTGTCCGGCTCGGAATTATCTCTGTCATGTTGGAAGTTTTTATTCGGAAGTCTGTGTTGACTCTCATGATTAGGGCCAGAAATCCTACAGCTGACAGGAAAGTGACCTATAAATAATGATCTATGATGGACTTGTCATATAGTTACTAAATGAAATATTCTAGTACCTGTTTCCTTTGTCTTGTTTCTCAGTTTCCGTCTTCTTTAAGGTTATTGCTTTTGACATATCCCGCTAGCTATCTGGTAGGAATGGATTTTCTTTGTCTTGTAAATGTATTCCATTTTCACCAGAAAAGTACCACTGAAAATATTACTGGAATATTTTTTGTGAGTAATAACTCCACTTGAATACAGTTGGATACAGTTACTATTGAATTTCCAAGCCAAAGTTCAATGGATTTTTTAGTAAGGTTTATAATACATGTATACAGATACATTAAAAAACTGGACTATAAGGAATTGCTTACAATGCAGTATGAATTCTGGAGCATTTAAAAAAGTCAAAATTTAGTAAGAATATAAATTTACAACACATCAAATACACTATAGTAATTATCTACATATAAGCCACCTTTTTGTAACAGCTCATCTTCACTCAGACAATAATAAAAATTTTTCAGCAAAGAGTAAATAATTTTATTTACTAATGGTGAAAAATATTCATATGGGATGATAATATCATGTAGTAGATGCTCTCTGAGTTTTCATTCCAGCTTTTGGTGTGGTAACTTGTGTGGTCATATCTTTAAGAATCCAGTGCTTCCCTTGATATCTCTAATTGATCATTCCTAAAATTATCTGTGCCAGGTCTTTCCATAAAAGGGAACATTCTTGTTATTGAGATCGAGAAAGGTGCTAGGAGAGAGAAATATAGCCCATATGAATTTTACCACTGAGCTCACTGAATCCAGGATTTCACCCCAGACTTCCACTTCATATGTCCCTTGTTTAGTCTGAGTAATGAGGCAAACAGAAACACTTATGCCAAATGTGTTTGGTTAACATGCTTTCAGCAAGCTTGCTGAAAATGAACTCCCCTTGCAACACAGTTCAGCAAGCGTTATACACATAGCATTAGCAGCTGATGCTGCTTAAAAGCCTACAATAAAACACTGCATGAAAGAAAAAAACATAAAAACTAGGGTTTGTTCCATTTATGTTTCTGTAAAACTTGCTGAAAATTTATGTTGACAAATAAATTAGGGTAGGCTTCATGTAAAGTAATAACTCTGTTATCTTGACCTTTGTTTTGGTATATAAGCTTACATCATTTACAAGAAAAGATGGTATGATGGTATGTTTTATCAGCTAGGCTCACCTTCCCTCCTTTTTCAAGCAAAGGTGATCTACTACAGGAAAAGGAATTATAAATTTGTATAAGTGGCTTAGTAGACCAGATACTTCCTCTTGAGATTATGCTTGAATAATGGAATAAATCACAGTGTTTTTTGTTTCTAGTTGAATTTCAAGGATAACTTTCATCTCATGCATAATTCAGCTCACTGAGTTGGAGTAACTCAATAAACACACTGTTTGCTTGTCACTTGAATCCCAGTTTTCTAGTCTATGTCAGGTTCTGTTGACCTACAATAGAAAATAAGCTGTGCTTTGTGCCATGGCCATTACTTGTAATGTCTATAAAAAAATTTGGAGTGATTAACACAGGTTTTTGAAGACTACTTATATATGCAAAGTATGCTTTATGATTTCATTTGCTTTAGCAAGGTTGTACATCTGTTCATAAAAATGTCACTTCTTGGCCTAGCTGGGTACGATGTTTTTCAGCTGCAGTACTGCAGTTGAAAAACATCTGGCTGGTCACACACTAACCACAACAAAAGAGGAATCATAAGTTTGTAACTGGAGATGGAGCTATTCCACTCTTTTTTCCCTTTTGTTTAGCAAGCTTCAACAAATGACAAGATTCAGCAATAGACAGTGAAAGACATACTTGTAACAGTACTAATATTAGAAGCCCTACAAATATCAATGTTGAATCAACACCAGAAATATGCAGATTTTCAATGATGCAGGAAATAGAGTTTTAATTTCTCAGTCTTACCATTTCAGAGACTGTTACTCAGCATAAAATATTTGTTTGGAAAAAAGCTTTGTTTTCCAGATGTGAGTTTCAAGGTGACATCAGTACAAAAGATTTGAAATGCTTTGTCTTTTTAGCAAAACAATTTTAATGGATGATTTTCTGATTAATTTACAGCACTTGCTGAACTTTTGCATAATTTTTCAGTTCTAATAATTTTGACTGAATAGTAGCCTGCGGAGTAATGTCAAATAAATGCATATTTCAAACAAGAGCAGGGGGAAATGTAATTTTCTACCCACTAAAAGGCTGACCATATATTCAGAAGTGGTATTTGGCAGGATCTTGATTCAATAAGTTATGAATAGCTGCTGCCCACTATTTTGCTACACCCCCGACCCAGGGCTTCCACAAGGACCTGCAAAGTCTACAATTGCAAAAGGGACCTAAATTCCAAGATGGTAGGAGCCCAATATCTGAGGTCAGCAGGAGAACTACAAAGCTGCCAATGAACAGGGAAGAAGCAGAACTCTAATCAGGACTGAATTAATGCTGATGTGATGATTTGAAATCCAACTTTAAAAATAAACCGAAACAGATCTGTCTCTATATGGTCTGATACTGCCACCCAGCCTGAATTACTGTTGACAGCTCATAACTTTATTGCAGCTACATGCCTGATTGTTATCATTGTGCCAGAGATTTGATACTTCTGAAATTCAAACTGGGAAGGAGAGTAGATCCTATCTGAAAATAAACAATCAAATGAAGATTTCTGTGGCAGAGGCTTGTTTGCCAAGACTTCAGATGGGCAGTTCAGAGAGTCCGGAGGTTCCTAAGTATGAATTCTACAAGAAAATAACTACAGAGTGCTAATAATACTTGGCAATTTCAGTCTGTAAGTCTGTACAATAAAACTGAGCATCATCTACCTTATGGATTTAGAAACCAAGATGTACAGCATTTAAGGAGAGATTTTGCAAAAGGGCAAATCCCAATTCCCTACAGTGGCAGAAGCCCAAGCCCACATAGGACTTGATCTACAGCAAAACAAAACCACCGGAAAGTCTTCCACTGATTCCAATTGGATTTGAAACAGACCTACAACGAGTCAGCTGCAGATCTGAGAGACAGTAAGGCATAACAGGTTCACTCGTACACCCTATAATGGGTGCAAAACTGTACAACAACCGCTTCAAGCAGGTAAAACTTAAATCAGAGAAGTGAACTTCCATATTATTTTCTCCAAACTGTTCTAATGCAGTAAGAAATATGAGCTGATTTGGTGATATTAGGAAAAAGAAGTCCTTATATACATGACCTTTTAACCTTAATTAAAATGGACACTTTGAGGAGGCTACTGGAGAGAAGCACCTGACATATATGAGCACCATGAGTTACAGAGGGTGGATTCCTCTCTTTGTGATGGGATATTGCTTAGCTGCAAGAGCAGCCCCTCTGCCAACTTTGCTCAGTTGTTTCTGAAATGGCTTAATCTTGAGAATCATTGTCAGTCTGTGTGAGCAGTGTTGGTGTGTGCATACAGCCTCCTATTACAGTGTTGCTCTGATATGTGTAATTGTACTTTCCTTTTACTGCATTATTCCCTTTGTGGTGTTAGTTTTTCTCTTATGAAGATACTGAAGGATACAATACTTATGGGTCTGGCGGGGGACCCCAAACTGCAATGCTTTAACAGAACTTTATAAGTAAGGATGAGATGCTCCTTCTTCCTTTATTCCATTCTACTGCTCACTATTTCACAGCAAACTCATAATCAGGCCACCAAAATCCACTGGAGGGCTATTTTTCATCTTTACCTTGTACCAAAGTGGAAAAATATTAATTAAAAAGTGTACTAATGTTTTCTGAACAGGATTTCTGAGTGCAAAGTGCAGTTCAACAGGCACTGGAAGAAAAAAGTCATGAATGTTGCAGAGAATAAGTAACAGTAATAACAGTACAATAGTACTTGCCTATAGGCTGACTGCACTGAACCAAATATCTCGTTAAAATGAGGCAGATTTGTATAACTTGGTATACTCCTTGTAGTATTCAAGTAGTTCAAATTCTCAATTTGAACACATTAGCCAATGGAACTGTCATTTTTGGCTAGCCTCAGTTTGCTTTCTAGTCTAGTGCAAGGCCACCTCCAATCCTCAGGCACTGTCAGAAATACATTCCTTTAAAACAAACTTCCATGAAATTACTTCTGTGTCTACAGGTTTAGGAACATCAGCAGTGCACTGCTGATCTTTCAGACTTTGGCAATACAATAAAACAATTACAAATTAGGTGGGGTTTCCCTTTTGCTTTAGAGATCTTGAGCACACCTACTTCCATCCTGACAGCAGCTACTTGACATTCAAACCACATTAGGGGCAGCTCATATAATAAGAACAACAGCAAATCCACCCAAAAACATTTTGAAAAAACAACTGACAGGCTTTAACCACTTCAACTGTGTTGGTCAACCTCCCCTTCCCTCCCCAATGTATAAAATCTAGATCTAGCCATGCCTTGGCCAGTTGTTTCAAGATGCCAGGACCCAGCCCACCAATATTGGGTACTTTGTTTATATTTCTATGGTAGTACATAGCTCAATTCACATGCTAGTGTATTTATGGTGGAAACATGTAATAGAATTCCAACTGATGTGGCATACAGTTGCTTCAAAATTGAGTAAACTATATTGCAACTAGGGAGATATCTGAGGTGGAACATGCTATTGAAATAGGATAGCAGAGAAAGCCCCAGGGAAACTGCAAAAAGTACTTTTTAAAAATAATTTTCTTTCAGTTATCTTCAGATAGTTGGTATGAGTGGTTTGATTTGATTATCTCCCTCTACGTCTCATAAGAATGACATCTGTTCTTAGTGATAGCCTGCAAACTGCACAGCTGCTATCAGAATATCGTATGAGATGCCTTCTGTCTTCATCCAGGCTTGCTTGTTTATATTCTTCAGGTGTTATGTTTGTTTATGGATATAGAAGGTCTTTGAAGCGGAAGTTTGCATAAGATCACACAATCTTGGTGTGACCTATCTCTGGGCTTTAGGCCCTCCTACGATCTCTCTCTACAGCTACATCTATATTTGTATGTGTGTGTATTTGTACACATATATATATAAAAGTTTATGAGGTAGTTACAGAAGCTGAGTTGTAAGAAAATGTAAGTGAAATGAATATAAGTTCATTTTGCATACTTAATTGGGCTGACTTTAGGCCTACATGAAGCTTAAAAGCCATGTCCTATTGAAATCTGAGTGTTCTTCATCTGCAGCAGGTGGTTCAAAGAAAAATGCTCCTCTAGTACAATTTTGCTTTGGGCTGTCTATTTCCAGAGAGATCCATAAACTTTATAAAACAGATGGCTACACTGGCAGCTTGCCAGAAACCTAGAGACCTTAGTCTAAATAAAACTATGAACAAAATCACTATTTATTCCCACTCATAGAACCTCTAACAACAGAATTGAACTGCTGCTGTTTAAACCCAACAGTGATGGGTTTTATTGTAAAAAACTGTGGGGGTAAGCGGTGATGACAGTCCTAGTTTAAGAGCTTTGCAGGCAGCAGCTTAGATAACCTTTTTCTTAAAAAATAAAATAAAATAGAGGGAACTCAGTAGAAACCATCTAATAGAGTATGTTGGCAATCCATGCTTCAGTCCTCTAAGGCGAGGAAGTGGGATTTCCTGACACAGTATGCCAACGCAAAATGCATTACATGCTACTGAAGGAGCCCCTGGCCCACCCAGTGCCAAGAGGCTCATCTAACAGTTTTGCTAACATGGTTTTCAGTGCAAGATACACTGTTTCTCTAGCTCCTTAACCTTTACTGTGTTCTATATATACTTTATACAAGAAAAAAACATGCAGTAGGCACTGGTGTATACGCCAGGTATGACTAGGACCAATAGCTTTTCTTTATTCAGTGAGAGTCAAGCAAAAAAATAGAAGATGCAGCAACCATTGCTCACTATAGCTGTCTGCTGACATTCAAACCTGGAAAGGGTTTTTTATTTTGTCTTCAATCTTTGATCTATCCAGCTAACTTTGAATATTACCGTGGAGAAATGACACCTAAATCTCAGAGGCATATACACCAGAACATAGCATACTGTAGCTGCTGTTCTTAGCAGGTTTTTGAGCAGCTGCTGAAACTGAAGGAATGAGATAAAAGCAACAATACAGACCAAAAAGTTTTGTCCAGCAGGAGGATAAGTATGCTTTATATCACACAGTGTTTACTCTTTCTGCTTTCTCCTCTTACTAAAACAGCAGGACTTCAAGGCAGACAGCCAAGATGGATTCTTTGCCGTCATGAGACTGATGCCACAGGCCTGCCATCCTGAGCTATACATTTGCAGAAGAGCTTAATCAACCCTTTTCTGTGATGAAGAATAAACTCAGTATTTAAATGCTGTTTACTGGTAGCATGAAGAAATGAAAATTCCTTACTGGTGTCTTCCGAGCTGCATGAAGCCTCATGTGCAGCCTGACCTAGAGATGACCTTGCACAGACTGAGTAGAGGTTTCTGGTTAGCTTGTTAGGCAGCAAAGGAATCTCTCTGCAGAGTCAAGCTTGGAGCTCCTGTGCAAAGTACCGTCAGCTGAGGAGTTTTTATTGAGGTCTTTCTAACTTTGAAATCCATGTGCAAGATTTGTCTTTTCTTTTAATGACTGATGGGATTTGCACAGAATCCCACTGCTACCATCCTGGACATGTATGCAGTTCTGGCCTTCTAAAGTACTCTTGGCTGCGAGGATGGAGTTGATGTTAGTTGCCTGGTTTTGCAGTGTACCACATAGCTTGGAGAGCTGGGCTTTTTTTTTTAACTCAGTCTCAATATTATGATCAGTCTTCTACAAAGGGAGACAAAATTATCTCTGGGCAATCTTCATAGTAGGTAGGTGTCTGAGCCTGCACCGAAGAAACGTCCTTACTGTGTTGATGGGAACTGCTTGGGCTGGGAATTATCTACCAAATTTTGCAATAACTATAGTTCCTGCCACAAGTGCTGTGACCCCTGAACTCCCATTGCCCTTTAATTTCTAGAAGTTTTATTGTTAAGGGATTTCCAGCCCATCCCTATTCATTACCTTGGAAACGTGAACAGAAGCATTACTGAAAATGTCTAATAACGAATTTAGCCTAAGCACCCTACTGGGAGGTAGAGAAGCGTTATTATCCCCTTTTTACAGTTGAAGAATAAGTTCCAGAGTTCAAGGCTGTCCACCAGATCTCCTTCTGCCAAGTCTGTCCTGCCTATATGACTAGGCTATTAACTTGAATTCCTCTGCTGACCACTAATACAATAGAATCAATTGTCAAGATAGGTGGTCTCTCATGTAATCACATTTGAAACCTTTGAGGCCCCCTCTATATTAAAAACAACAATTTAAACCCTGCCCATAAACTTGCCAACAGTCACTACAAGTTTCTGCAGCATCAGTTTAATAGTCTCTCTGTGTGACACACTGCTTAATTAGATGGTAGAAAGCAGCTGCTGGAGCTTAAGCCCCTGTATCATCTCTACATGCAGCCCCTTTGCAAAGCCCAAAGCAACAGTTTAACCCGACTATGACAACAGCACTGAGAGCCGTGTCCTCTCACTCTCACAGCAGAGAAGAAAAAGTCATAAGTATCTCATTTTTCCATGTAGCTATGGCTGTGTTTATTCTAAGTATTGAGAAACTATGATACCAGTTTAAAAAATAACAGTACTTTAAACAGATACTGCAGTTTAAGTACTCTGAATTTATCTTTATGTTTTGTGTAAGGAGGATTCATGTTCTTAAGTATTTTTTCAAGAACAAAATAACTTCAAGTTGGTGGGTTTCTTCAATGAAGGAGAAAGTATTTGTATCATCTCTTGAATCCTATAGCATGGATTTCAACCAAACACCACAGTTATGGTAAAGTTGAAAGGTATGGGAAAACCTCTCTTGCAAGCACCTTAAGCTCTGAGGAAGTGGTCACAGAAAAACAGATATTGCCAGTAGCACAGAAATTAAGAAAATAACTCATGTGGGAGAATGGGGAAATTAAAAGTCCCATTTTAGCAGAAACTGTTTGGCCAAGTATAAGACACATGACGCAAGTTCAAAAAATGCTTGACTCCATATGCTCAACCAATGAATGCTAGGCAGAAGGAAAATATTTAAGGTAATGTTATTTTGTACAGTTTTAGTCTATTTAATACTTTTCTGTTAACTCACGCGGATAAAATGAACTATGTAGATATGATACTGTACTCTGGATAAGGAAGCAAAGTGGAATGTAGAGGAGATATTTTGAAAGGATTGAAAAGAAAAATTTTATTTGGAACCTGTGCCCATGTGAAGAAAGCTAACAAAGGGCATTCACAACATTAAGCTGAATTAAGCTTGCTCTGATAATATGGGACCAGACTGCGATCAGCATGGCAACCAACACCAGTTGTACTAGTCAGATATCTAGAAAAAGAATCTAGAAAAATTGAATGCAATTTTTAAACAGGGTAATGTTCATCATGAACAAAAAGGTCAATAAAAACCCCACTAACTTGGATTAACATTTTGTAGCTGCAAGTGGATGGAGTTTCAGTGAAAGATGAGTTGAGTACCAACCAGAAGTATGCAGGATTACCTTTCCTTTAAAAGAAAGCATTTAATGGGACAGCAAAATGCTGGAAAAAACTCAAAAAAGACACAGGTAAGTTAAAATTCAGGACACGACAAAAACTCCCACTAGAAGAGTGTGTGAACCACTTATAACTAAGTATTAGCTTGGAAGGCACATATAAAGGTGCTAAAGAACATCGATGGTTGGGTTAGAAGTTCATAAAGCCTTTGCTCTCACAGAAAGGGTATATGTGTTAAAGAGGCAGAAAAATTTGTAAGTGGACAGCATTAGATAGTGTTTTCTTCGGAAGAGAGTAATAATCAGGAACAGAAGTGTTCAAAGTTCCCATGCATTAAGTTACTGGAGAAAAATGAATTATAGAAACTTTAATTAAAAAGAAAAAAAAAGAGAAACGTGAAGTTAAAAATCAGGTATGTATAAGAGAAGGAAGGTAACTGAGGATAAGGCAAATGCCACTTATTTGCATACACTTGATAAACCTGCAGAATTCTGGCAGGTTCTACTTGAAGAAATATTATCCACGTTTGTGCAGGCATCCCTTCCTAGATTTTCTAGTTTCTCACCTCGTCCCTTGAACAATGAAGTGTTTCAAAAGGCTTCACAGAAAAAAATCAATTTCAAGGCACTAGGAAATCAGTTTCTCAGAGACAGGGAAACTACATAAAGTGTTATAAAAGACTACTTTGGAAAGAGTTTGAGCTGCTGCACAAACAACAAATCCATGGCATGCTTCTAAGAAAAATTAAAACTGCAAGTTGTACAGTTAAAGCTGGCAAAAGACATGGATTCTGTGGCTATCTAAAAGGGTTCAATGGTAAACCTTGCAGAAAAAAACATAAAGCCAAAGTGCATACCATATTCCCTCAACAAGGTAACCTGAGTGCGCTATTTGGAATAGATGTCCAGAGTACACGAGAAAAAATTCTTATTAAAGAGTTTGAGAAATGAGAGTTAATTAAGCTGCAGCCAGGAAGGATGTGGAATATGGCATAATTAACCTTACCCTATTACGCTTGTGCTGGCAGCTGGGTCCAGGAAGAAGGCTTAAAGTGAGAGGCACTGGACATCTTTAGGAAACAAGAAGCTTGTCTCAAACTACCGCTTGCCTGAATCAATAGGTCTGGGAGCTTGTACACAAGTGTTGAGATAGACAGTCTATTGCAGCTGCGCTTGCCTGTGAAGAAAACATTGGTTAGGCCAATATTTATTTGAACTGTGCTCCTTTCAAAATCTGTCTTAAAAGCTTGACTTGGCTTCTGGGGTTTAAAATCCTTGTTAGGATCCAGAGCATAGCTGGAGTGGATGGGTGCAAGAGCGAAACTTTGGAACAGTGAGATAGTTAGTTTGCTTTTCTATACAGTATTTTACCAAGTTCCTATACATTACAAGTGGGGCTGTATTCTTTCTCCAGCTTTCTTGCTTTCTCTTGCATGGACCTAGAAGCAGCAGGACCAAATTTGTAACCCTGATCCATGGACAAACTATCCTCTGGGGAAAAGGATTCCTGCTAGAAAGGCACATGCTACCTCAAACATCTGCTTTTGCTATTTCAGCATTTGGGATGCATACTTGTTTCTAGTATTCCACTCCTAAGAGAAACCCCACAGAAATAATGTGCTGAGCTAGAGATGGCTTGCTAGTTGGAAAAGTCAAGGAACTTGTCTTTTACTGTGTTTACAGAGCAGTATATCTTATATACTAACACTACATTAATAGTATGAAATGTAAGATGAGGAAGTAGATGGCATTGACTGGAAGCCAGAAGTGCCATTCTCACTCCTCTATGGTGGCATTTACACCAGTCCAGTTAATAAAGGTTCATTAAATTAGTAGAAACTCACCCCTGACAGCTCAATGTCTTCATCACTTTATGCTGAATCCAAGGTAATAGTTTGTATCATTGCTTTCACCTAACTACCATACTGCCAGGCACACTGGTGTGAACTTTAATCAGCTCCACTGGCGTCAGCTCTTTAAATCTGCTTTATAGCTACAAGTACTGGGGTATATATGTGTCCATGGTGGGCAGGAAACATGTTTACATGCTTCATTAGATGGCTAGTCACTTGGACAAACAAGAGTGCTATTTTCTGTAGAGACCGAGAACACCTGTAACCACTGCAGTCACCAGCACAGGTCAAAGCAAGATGCCCCCCACCCCAGAGGTGAACACTGAATCCTGATCTTCACCCATATTCAGAGCATTAGCCTCTCCTTTCTTTTCCAGAAATCTAGTTTCTACAAAAACAAAGCTTTTCCAGCTGAAAATTTTCAATGGATCCAAACTGATTAGTCATTTGGGGTGAATGAAACTACATATTCTTGGCAAATTAACTTTGTCAGAGTTGCCTGCCTAGATCTGTGTATGAATGTCTTACTCATGTTTTCATCCACAAAGGCAATAATCAAAATCTCCACAATAATGCTGCTCATGAGGTAAAGCCCCTTATGCATGTTGGGTGGTAAATACAGCATGGCTTTCAAAGCTCTGTTTCCTTGAAAGTTGTGTCTAGCAAATAAGAAGTTCCTCCAAGCATTTGCAATCCAAAGAGACAAACAAAGCACAAAAGTTGAGAATACCAGTCTTTACTCCATTTGAACGTTATGTTTGTAGAAGCATTCAGCTATAAGCCTCCTGATAACAGGGAGCCTAGTGCACTGTAAAAGCTGTACTAGGAGAAATGACGATGCACACTGGCAGATGATACAAAGTGAAAGGAATGGAAAGCTCATGGGAGGAAATGATGACAGATGGATTCAAGAGCAGAGCTGAGAATTTGGCACTTGAGGCAAAGCCTAAATGAATTGTGAAAGTCTCCTACAGTAAAGGATGCAGCTGTCTCATGTTATCCACCTAATTTTCCATCTCCAGGAGCAAAAGATCTTTAATGAATGGTGCCAAACTTGTTCTCCTCCTCTTGCATGTGTTGAACAACACTCATAATATGGAATCTGTCCAGTATCTCTCTTTCTGAATATCTTAAGTCAGACTTCCTCTGACTTCTTATGGTCTTCCTCTGGGGAGAAGCTGTCAACCTCATCTTCACTGGGAAGATATACACAGGTTAGGTCCACCAGTATCCCTCACTGTTCTTCCATTGTAAAAAAACCCCAAACTATTGATAATACATATTCTGTTCTTCCTAATTGCTTCAAGATCTCCTATTTCTACAAAAGCAATACTAGCTAAAACTGAACTAACAGGAGTACAGTTGGGCCGCATAAAATATTCACCTCATTTTTTTTGATTGAGTGATTAAAGGGGTGTAATTCAAGATCAGGTTTTTCAAGCAGCTGAGGGTACTCTTCACAATATTGGTCAAATTATACTATATGCTGGTAGCTCTGGGTGTTCCTGCTGTTGTCAAGACAGAACATTTGCAATAACACATATGTATTCTGATAACTATCAGGTTATTAATCAGAGATAAAGGACTGTCTGAAGCCTTACAAGAGAAATATACCATGTGTTCTTGTTAGTAAATACTAGCCTGGATTCTGTCTAAGGTCTTGGTTAGCACTTGGCTCAAAATGGAGGGAGGATGATGTCCAGTGCAAATGCAGTTGTCTACAGCAAGTGGTTTTCCCTGAGATTTGAAAACTTACCACTTTATTAAAAAATTAAATAGGAAAGAAAAAAGGCTCTTGATTGGGTTAGGATTTATCTATTGATTTTTTTTTCAGACATAACATATATTATTAATATAGCTTTTATACAGCTTTTCATTTAATGCATTTAATTTACTGCTGGCCAGTCTCCTCTCTCTTGATCGTGCATGCACACAGAGTCCAGATATATTGAGGGTACAAAAATACTGTTTATCACAGGTAGTTACCTCCATTTGGCCTCTTGCCTGGATAGATATGTAGCAAATTTGTGTAAATAGCACATTTATTTATCATATTTGGTACTTGGAAAAACCCCACATAACACATATGGCATTAGTATCACTTTTCATCATGACTCCAGGGACAGGAAAGGCTATGGCAACTCTGAACACTCATGACAGAACCTTTAAATGACTAACAGAAAGTAAAATTCTATGTCCTTTTTTTTGTACAATTCTGCTTGTTTTGAGAGAAGGGTTGGCCAGAAAACAAGAATTCTATTTGCAAAACTATTTGAGGTTTAAAATATACAACAATTTTGCAATGGAACATTCACATGACCTTTTAGAATTTCTTATAAGTATTGATTCATTCCGGCATAACTAACTACTTGTTGGGGTAGAAAACTGTTCTCGGAGTATGGAGGATTCCATACTCAAAGTTTCTTTCTTCTAATAGACAATATTTTTCTTTTCAAACTTTCTTAATATTGGTATTTATATATATATATTTAAAAAGGACAAAATGGTACAGCTTTTACAGAATGTCTCTTACAAAACAGAAAAATTTGCATCAGGCAGTAGGTGGAGTCTGAAGCCTGATTCACCCACAACCCCTTCAAGAGGTCAGGCTGTTAACTATTTTGGATAAAGTTCTCTGATTTTGATCAGCAAGTCCATTCAGGACTGAAAAAACTCTAGATAATAGTGCTGACATTGAAACCTGTATTCTGATTTGATAAATTGTCAATAGCTACAGAATTTTTACAGCTCTTGATCAAACTGGCAGTGATTGTCTTCTGAAATCACAGTTAAGCTAGATTTAAGAAATTGTTAGTTTTTTAAGGATTTTTTAAAAAAAGTCTGTCTGTTTTCCTTTTAGTTTAACATGCCTTGCAAATTGTAGAGGACATAGTTCTTGTCCAAGCACAAGACTTGTAATTACTGCAATCCAAGACCAGAAATTGGATTAAACTATGGTTATAAAATCAGTATGAAAATGCATCATCCAATACTTGGAATATCTTTCCTTTCCTTGCTACGCTCAATAAAGATGTATTTCTGATTGTTGACTGATATATGTTTATTGCTGAGAGTGTGAGGAAAGACAAGAACTACTTAGAAATGACAAGCTGCATTAGCTTTATAGCTTATAAATCCTTTTAAAAACACTATAATCACTCAGTTTCCAAAATGCTGAAGTCTGAAAAACATGTCTCCTAAAAAAAAAGTAAAAATATTGGTCCTTAATTGTGGGTGTGGAATACTTTGCAGTTCTGGCTCTGGCTTGAACCCCATTACACCTAGTGATATTCAAGCACTGACATATGAATACACCCTCACATCAGCATCCTATTTCTATTTGGCCCAGTTAACTCTTAGGAAAACAAATATTTCTAAACCAGCAAAATTTTCCTTGATTCTGGCATGAAATAACTGAGCCACAGCATCAGATGGTGTGAAAGTGTTCTGCTTTCCCTGCCTTGCCCATGTCAAGCGTCAGTCTTCCACATGTTTTCGTGACACAGTCTTGTAGGAGTCAGCAGAGTGGTGTATAGACTTTGGCCAGAACAGCTGGATGACTGACTGAATCTGCTCACTGACTTCAAATCACATGTTATCAGTGAAACCTTTGCTGCTGTGTTTCCTTTCATTGTGTCCTTAAGCTGACCATTTCCTGCTCATGTCCTTTAAGCAGAGAATATACAGAAGATCAGGGTCAGCCCCGACACTGCAAATGCTTCACTTATGGTTTGGGAAGATAAAGCTGTTGTTTTAATAAGGTTTGAACAAACATAAAAGTTGCCTACACTTCTTTTTTTCTTAATACAGTTGCAAAGACCTGATCATAAAAATTTCCTTCATCATCAATTTTTAGCCAATATTAAACGGATTTTTTTAAATGTGGTGTGTAGTTCCAGCTGTGATAAATGCAAGCTATTGCAATCTGGTGGAGAAACCAGAATATTTTTTAATGATCCTACACTGCAATCTAAGCCAAGCAAATATAATGATTCACCCAGGGAAGATAAATTATTGCCTGGAAAAATGCCAAAGCATTTTAATTTGTAGCTCCAACATGTCTCTTTTGGAACCCATTGTAAAGCGTCTGGGATATGAAGTATTTTTCCAAATTGTTACATAACTTCATAATTCATACTGAGGGGTTTTTTTCCCTCCTTCCTCATCTATCACATGCATACATATGCCTAATTTAGAGCAAAATAATTGCTTTAAATAGCCACCTGAAAAGCCCTTTGCTATAACCCCATGGGAAAACCAAAATTACCTTATTTGTGGTTGTCAATAACATTCAAGATTTGAAGCTGGAGCTGCAGCAGGTGTCAGGGGGCCACTTGTCACCACAGCTTGGAAATGTGACAAATTGTCAGAACCGGTTGAATGTCCTAGGCTGTTATTAGCCATCTGTTAGCAGCTCTGGGCGGGTCAGCTGCCTGGACTTGACCAAAGCCACCCTTAATTAGAGAATTTACAATTCCAGACAATTTAGAGCTGATTTTGTTTATTGTTTACGAAAGGAAGATGTGTCATATGGTGCAGGGCAGACCTGTTTGTGGGATTTTGTGGAAACTGTGGTATATTATCTAGGATTCATTTGCTGGAGTCTCCCCGGGCACAAAGTGGGCTTGAGGGTGTGCACTGCTCCGACTGCCTTCACTTTCTGTAGCTTCGTTTCATGTCAGGACTTTCAGGTCTGTAGCAGAAGCTATTGTCTGTGTGTTCATGTTCGGTGTATGTCATCCTTACAGTAACCAGACACAGGGTTACTCTTGCAAAGCCCCTCCTGAGCTCTCAGTGTTTGCAATACTCATCTTTGTTCCCATAGCTGTTCCCAGAGAAGTCGCTCACTCCTCAGACATTTGCAAGGTCAGTGACTAAAAAAAGTAGGATACTATTGTATCCCATTCTTTTAGCAGAAAATCAACATTTCATCATGTTCATAACATTTCCAAGGCCAAATAAACACTTGAAAATAGGGTAGAAAGAACAGTAATTTCATAGCTCTAGCAGGCTTTCCCTTTTTTGTCTGAAACTTATTTGAAAGCACTCTATAACTAATTGGAGTTATTCTGCATGCCAAGGGAAGTTGTGATGAAGTAAGGATAAAGTGAAATAAAATATAAATTATTTGATTTAATTGTATACTTTGTTAGCTGTCTAAAATATTCTGATATTTTATATTCTAAAATTATTCTATGTCTAAAATACTCTGATATGGTGTAGAAGGATATTAATAATTCCACTTATATTTTTTAAATTTCTTATTGTACTAATGTGTATTTTAAGAAATTAACGGCACATTTGAAAATCCCCCAAAAATAATGTGATTTATTTATGTACATATTTTATTGTACAAGGACAAAAAAAGTACAACTCAGTTCATTTGATTCTCACTTTTTCTGCTATTGGTTTCCTTTTTGGGAAGAAGCGTGGGCAATGAAGATGATCTAAGAAATTCTACATTCTTCTATTGCTTATAGTACACTTTCCCTATTAGACAATAAAATAGAACATGTACTGTGCCTTGGAATGTGATTCAAGCTCTCACACCTCTTTCCCATAACTGGCCAGCACTACAGTTGAAAATAGCTGTCATGAACTGACCCTACTATCACTTCCTCTTTCTGTGATCATGGCTTTCAGCATTCTGTCATGGTATACTAGTGCAATATGAACTGACATGTTCACCATAATTTTGGTTGGAAGATCAGGCAAAAGAAAGCTTTTCTATTCAGGGCACATTTCTAGAATGAGCACAGATAGCTCATTCTACTTCTACGTGTACTATAATGCACCTCTGGAGTTTAGAGTCACAGAAGTTTTAAAAATCAATAAAATAACAGCTTTTTATATATATATACATATAATATATGACGTGTATCAAAATATAATGAAGGCAATTCTGATTTCAGAGAATACAGCTCCATTGAGAGTATCTGCTAAGATCATGATAGAAATCTTGAGTGGGTTGCACGAAGAATGTTTAGATAGACTTTAAGATCCTTAACTGAAGGTACCCAGGTTTTACTTTTACAGTGAATGGATCAGACACACATTGTATGCCTCTGCACACGTTCTACCTACATCTCCGTGCAATTCTTGGTTTCGTGAAACTATATGCAAGATTTGGTGATCTTTTCTTTGGGTATTGAAATGCACATATGTCTTTGAAGTGGCATTTTTTTCCCTAGTGAAGTTACTCTTGTTTCCCACCTCTTCCTGTGCAACTCATTTTCAGCTTCTTTAGCATTAACAGGAACAGGTGTTGGGAAATTTCCATTTGCCTGCACTATTAGTGCTGTTGTGGCAGTGTGACCACTATGTTATCACATATCAAGCCAGATAGATAGGTTTTTCTTGGAAGGTAAGGTGAATGATGGTTTGAGAAGCAAATGCTGCCCCAGCAGATCTCAGCCCTCTGCTGAGAGGGCTGTTCTCAGCCCAGCACCCAGAACCCATTGCTTTATGCTGGGAAGGAAAGCAGAGAGCCAGAAGCTGCTGTCTATGAGGAGGAGAGATGGGTCTGCACTTTGATCAGTGGCGGATAACGATAAATTTGGCAGCCCATGAAGGAAAGAGGGAAAGGGCCAAGCTGGACTGGTCTTGCAACTGCACTGTATTGTATACATACCATGCAAGTTTGAGCTAAGCTGCCAGCTATATAACAATGGCTGTCGTGATGGCAGTTCTTGTCAGAGTGATAATATCATACCGAACTGTACTCAATGGATAAAGAATGCTATGTTAAGTTGGTGTCCTAAAGTACAGGTGTCATGATGACATGCTCAGCCATGGTCTGAGTGTGTAGGTGCTCTTAGTTTACACTTTTCCAGTGGCTTTTCCTGTTTTCTATTTCTATAAGGAAATTAATTTCAAAAATATTTATGTCCACATTTACTGTAAGGGTGTTGAGACACTGGAACAGATTGCCCAGAGAAGCAGTAGATGCCCTATCCCTGGAAGTATTTAATGCCAGGTTGGATGGGCCTTTGAGCAACCTCATCTAGATGATCTTTTAAGCTCTCTTCCAACCCAAACCATTCTATGGTTCTACAATAAGGTTCTCAAAAAAGTTCTGTACTAATGTATTTTAGAGCTCTTTACTAATATGAGGTGAATGATAGCTTCTCTCTCTAATCTTTTATTCCATCTAGGTACTTTCAGCCTGTTCTAAACAGTAACGGAGAAAATCAAATGTGTACGTAAAGCACATAATATTCAGATGCTTATGCAACAATACTTGAGTTCCTTGGACTTTCCTGGGGAAACCAAGGAGGGAAGTTTATAATAAGTATGTACCAGATAAGAAATAGTAAAAGGATTGTTACTTGTATGACATTTGCTGAGAAGCTGAGATTGAATCAGTCTACATAACCTGTGTGACTCTGAAAAATGTTTACAAAACTTTCTTAAATTTTAGAAAAGGTTATTTCAATGGAAATTAGACAAAAAGAAGTGTACCACATATAACAAGTATCTGTTTTCTTGCCTCACTGGGTATAGTTGTATATGTATGTGTTAATTTACAGGAATCCATGGAAGTGCACTCAAAATCCTGATTACTGATCAGAATTATAAATGGAAGTTTTTGTTCTTGATTTCTAAATTAATAATGCAAAGTAATTTTTTCTGCACTTCTATTAGTGCCATTCATATACTAATGAACCTATCATAGTGTGAAGTATCCCAAAGAGTTGGAAAACAGTCCAGGAGAAAGAGAAAATTAATATATACGGACAGAGCTTGGAGAGGTAAGTTCATCTTATGCACATGTATGTGTCTTAAACTCAATGGCTTTTATTTAGAAGTTAAAATTAAAAAAATAGTTTTTGTTATGCAGTAAGTAGAAATTTGTCTGGTTTTAAAGATCTGTTTAGTAAAATGTTTTGATTTAACTGGAGCAAGGAGTGTCCAAAGTCCTCTTTGTCTGTTGAAGGATAACTAATTTGTAATACACTCTCCCCTCAAAGGGAGGAGATTTATATTTCCTAGTAATAGCGGAATGTCTGGACCACAGAATGGGTCTTACAAGCCCTGTTTTGAAGAAACCTCTGCCAGTACTGGATTGTCACAGTAATGTTTCCTTTTTCTTCTGTTTTTCATGCATTATTTGGAAGGGAGGATCACACAGCATAGAGAACAGTGGTGTACCATAACCACCACTGAAATAACTGCAGTATGAGAAACTGTAAGCACAAGGATATGGAGGGTATTCATGTTGGAATTACTGAGGATTTACCCTCCAAAGGCTGCATAAATGTTCATGTTGGTTTTCATTTTAGTCATAGTGTGTTTCCAGAGTCTGCTGTGATCCAATATCACAATTAGATGGATAGTCTTTGGATGGTTATGCTTGAATGTTATCCAAACATAGGCAGTTAAGTACCTGCTACTACTTGTTCTTTTTATGTGCCAAAACCATACCTTGATCTGCTGGGAGCCCATAAATATAAAATTTTAAGGCTTTTAGTCTGGTGTTCAGAGAGTAAAACTTTCTTTTGAACCTTGGTCATCCAGTTTCAAATCTAAGCATTATGGACTTTTCTGGGAAAGAGCTAAGTTTCATTATTAAAAGCAATAAAGGTTTTCTCTGACAGTCAAATTCAGCATGCTAGAAATCAATGAAAAACAAGAAATATAGCAGTGTCACACTATGCCACAGAGTTAAATGCTAATTGGCCTAATTTCTAAGTTACGACTTTAATTGTAACTTGGCTATGTCTGTCAGGTTGTGCTGGAACACATATTAAACATGTCATGAATATGGAATCTCTGCTGGGAACTTATTTGTGTTTTTATTATTTTTAACTGTTAAATTTACAGTATCAGAGAAATAAATAGCAGAAGTTCATTTCATAATTGTGTTCTCTCAAATGACATCCATATTGAAGGTTTTGAAGTTTGTTAACATCTGCCAATAATTTGGACTCTAAATATGGATTGACTAAAGCATTATAAAATAAACTAATGGACAAAGGAATTAGAGTATTATAAATGCCTCCATGTGGTGACTATGTTTACAAGGATATTTACATATGAATAGGTCTATCTATATGCAAAAATATATCTTGAGCTGACCAAATTATTCACAAGTGCATTTTATGAATTGAACCCTATCACCCAAAATTATACTGATGCAAAGGCGTACTGTATTTTGTACTTGTACTTTGAATTCTTAGGTTTAACAACCATTGCATATAGCAATTAAGCTCTTAAGCACTGGTAGCACATCAAACCAGACACGTATTTCAGAGCTATGTGTGTTGTGCTACTCTTACATGACAGGGAAGAAGTTTCAGTCCTAGATGTCTTTCTTTTCATGAATTTGCATTGGAACATTCTCCATATTCAGACACAGGATCTTTTATTCTCTTTTTGTAGTTTAATTACATACTTCAGTCTTCTCCCCAAATATCTCATTTCATTGAAATTGTTAGTAATTCTATCTTGACATACTCAGATATATTGGGGAAAATACACCGAATGTCTGGACTTGTTAGTGAATTGGAAAACTGATGTCAAATTTGTCTTTTGAAAAGTGTGAATTGTAAGTTTAAAGTGTAAAAAGGATGATTTAAATTGTGTGGTTAATTCACGTCCCTTGAACCAGTTCCAGTCATCTTGTCATTTTTAAAATCTTTGCTAAGATTAAAAGGTTTTCATTAAGAAATGCACTGGGCAAATTTTGCTCAAACTGCCAACAATAGCAGCTGCTTTTCCTTTATGAATTATCTGTAAAGTAAGTCCTATTTGGGAGTTTTCAACAGAGAAGAAAACATATTACTTGCTATAGTGCAAGTTTTCCATTTCACTGTGCAGCACTGCTCAAGGGTCATCCTGTTCCCTCCCAGGAACATGTTGCCCAACAGTTGTTTAAATGCAAAATAATAGGACAGGACTTCTGTATTCCTACTTTGTCAGACTGCCATGTAGAAGACAAGAGTGTACTGGGTGACTAGCTGACTCTCTGCGGATCCCAAAAGTAACCTCTGAAACAGTTATGGATTATAGGCTATGAAATACTGAATAAAGGATGTGTTTGAGCTGTTCATTTCAGCTAAGTTTTAAGACTTCAGTCGAACAGTTTCAGCTAACTGTTCACTGCCTAATATTTGTGGTTGATGAACAGATGACTGAAGAAGGGAAATCAGAGGTTTGAGAAAGTCCTAATGAACATTCCTAGGCGTGAGCCTTTGTACAAGTACTCATGAGACTTTTTGTTTTCCGCAAGCATTTTGGCTAAAAAAATACTCACATGTTTCCTGAAAATAAATACAAAAGGTCATAAATACCACTGAGGTGAATTCATGGGGTTTAGTGTAATACATATCTCTGAGTACTTATTTTGCAGTATTCACCCATGTCTGAAGAGTAACAAGGGAGCTCTTGGAACGCAAATGTTCTTTACCAGCAGGAAAACTAGCAACAAAATGTATCTGTCGTAGAAGGGTTCTGAGATCTGAATCTGCCACGTATGCAAAAACAGAAAACAGTAAAACCGTTGAACTAAAATTTCACTCTGCCTGGGAAAGACTGAAGTAAAACAACATTAAAAGTAAATCACATTTAAACTGTGCAAAAAACACTGTATAAACTGCTAAATGTTACTGAGGGACTGGATGTGCTACAGCTGCAGCTGTTGATTTGTGATACTAGGCCATGCAAATGTTCTTCTAGGGACAAATACACTGTAGAACTAAAATACAAATAATCTTTAAAAAGTATGATAGATTACAGCTATCATTTCTATGAGGTAGAAGATTTGACTCTGCAAGGAAAATTGTTAGAGAGGGATTCTTCACCTAACGTTGATAGATATGATCTCAGAAAATTTTCTTCAGAAATGTTAATTTTAATGGGATTGTTATTGTTGACAAGTTCTAATGTATATTTTAAATGATTCAGCACAGTGCTGCAAGAGCAGGCAAATAGGAGCTCTGGGAACTTTCTGGACCTCATTGACTGAACACTGAAACACCCAGTTTTTCTTCAGTCTTCCAAATGCTTTATACAGACTGCTGAGCTCCTTCTAGAAATTAAGTTAAAAGGGAGTTTTAGAAACCCTTTATTTTTCATAATTAACTTACATTTCATAAGGGGCTGTTAATACATTTATGTATCAGCATTTAAATACTTCTTTCTATAAATGAGACATCTTTTCTCTCTTATTTAAAAAGAAATTAAAATGTAGCCATTATTCAAAAGAACTGACTTAGTTTACAGAGGTGCAAAATGCCTGTAGATCTTGTAGCCTTAAAAAAGGAAAAGTCCATAAGATTCTTTATAAGCCCTTTATAAAGGCTTATAAATCCATAAGATTCTTTATAAGCCTAGAGCAGAGCTAGTTAAAATTTGTAGAAAATATCTGACGGGATGTACAAAATTGGGAATTCCATAGCATTATAGGAAAGTAAGGATGTTATGCACAGAAATCATGATTCTTACAAAAAGGCAGTTGCTGAATTTTTCAGATGCTGCCATAATATGGCATTCTGCATATATGGCTGCAATAATATACTGACCATTGCTGAATGTTCTGAATCTCTCAAAATTTACATTGAGTTGGAAAAAGTGAAAATTAAAAGCATCAGTGTAACACAGAGAAAATAATTTACATCTTGTATTCAGATAAGAGCAAAATAACAATTTCCCTTTAACATTCTTACCATTTTTTGTTACTCTACTTATGGCCTGGGACATTCCCTTTTAACACTACTTAGTATGTCCTTCAACACACGCACTATTGATAGTGAAAGTTCATTGTTTTAGAAACATTTTATTAAGATTCATAGCCTTTGAACTTTGTATTGTTATCTGCCAAAACAAAATGACAATCAAATAATTCTTCCCCCATTTTTTTCTGTCCTTCCACTTTTTTCAACTTCCTTGCTTTTCATTATTACTGTTACTCTGAAATGACTTTATCACAGTGGAACATAAACAAGAGATTAGGTATCTCATCTGGATTAGCTTCACAGCTTCTCTCCTTTTCACCCCCAAAAGCTCAATGACCTGCTAAAATACAGTATCAGCTGAATTTTCTTTGGCCAGCTTGGTTCACTTGACTTGACACTAGTAAGATCAAAATACAGCAGCCTGTCAGCATAAGGGATATCCTTTGACAAACAGAAGTTTTTCTTCTTTAGTCAGACTTTTTTCCTAACATTTTCTCCTTTGTATTTTGGATCCCCCTTCCCATCTTTACAGAAGGAAAAAAAGCCTTTGTATATGTACAGTTGCCCTCACGCTGTTGCTCTATAATACAGCAATTATTTATTGAACATTTCAGGAGAAATTACAGATCTATTTCAAAGATAAAAAGCAAGCAAGCTTTTTCTGTATTTTAAATTTCAGATCTCAAAATTAAGAAAATTTTGCTTTTCAGTTTGCAGGATGGTTTAATAGCTGAAAGATAACTCCTGAAAATCATATTTTCGAATATACTTTCAAATCCTGATATTAATAGGTTTTTTCCTTAACTTTGTTTTAGAAATGAGTAATTAATTTTGAAATATTACCCTTTCAATACAACTAGTTCAAAATGTGTGCATGGAGAAGCTTTTCTCAGTGGAAGACAAGACTGGTCTTTATTGGGGGAAAGCCTGTAGTTACATGACACATGCCTGTCTTTACATGTACATTCAGACAAAAATATTTGCATGGTTAATGATCACATTTGCTGTAATGACAAGTGCAGTAAAATTCTGTCTCTCCATCAAGGATACTATCTTTACCCCTTATAAATACATGTCTAAATATTCTGTTTAGTCCTGAGGGCATAATGAATTCTGAACAGGGTATGGCTTTCCAGATGATTCATTTGTTCTGCTGGTGCAACTGCACTGATATCAAAGGATTTTAGAGGAGAGCTTAGCTTATGGAAGCTGATTGTGATGAAGCTTTGCAAACCTCTTCCACAAATCTCGAGAGGAAGTCTATTATGACCTAGTAATTTCATTTTTTTATTTTTTAATTAATCTGGAAATGGAACTGTGTTGTTATAGGCCATACAGCTTGGGACTGTATGGTGGTAAGATATGAGACTTGCTGAAATGGAGATAGCACTACATTTCACAAATTCAGGGTCAGAAGAATCAAAATTAGAAATGGAGGTTGAATGGCATTTACTGCTTTAGGCAATTCACATCGATTTCATGCAGCTGCATAGACTGCATAGGAATCCAATGAAATAACTAAAAATGGAATATTTTGGTTTCAGCTTTCCCGGGTGAACACAGAAAACCACTTCTATTTAGTCCTATTTTCACTGTTATTTTGCAAGATATACTAGCTTTTCTGTATGCTTTGCAATTCTACAGGAGTATGAGTTGGATACAAAAGAAAGAGCTATAAATAAACATGTAGCCTGACAAGCTCAGCAGGGTGTCATATAATATGTTGACCCTCTAATAAGTGAGAGGTATGAATTTTATAGCTGTGATGTCTATGAAATCTCTTCAGTGAACTGTGTATGACACTATCATATAACAGTTATGAAATTTTCAAGCTCTAGCCTTTGGAAATATTATAGTTTACTGAAAATTAGCTTAAAAATAGCAGTTATTTTAGATTGGTAGATAGCAAGATAGCTGAAACAATATTGCTGTAAAAAAAATTTAATCATAGAAACATAACACACAGAGCTGTAATATACACATATAGTAATATATGTCTATACTAGCTGAATTTATATGTTCTGTGTCTATGGAATTACAAAGGCAATGTTATATGATGCCATTTTTTGCTTATGGGAGATTCTTTTTTGTTTATAATGACATTTCCAGCAGATATTATAATCTTTTAAGTATAAGGCTTGGTGATTGTGCGTAAAAGCATTAAATACTTACTATGGCATATTAAATTTCAGTGAGTTGCGATCAGTAAACAAGCTACTACTGAATGCCTTCTACAAGACTATTTTGACAGCGTCCCTTTGTGACAAGTCTGTATACAGGTGAGGATGAAAAAAACTGGGCAAAAGTTAATAGTTACTGAGTCTGATGACAAAACAATTAACAAATACTCCTGCCTCAAACCACAACATCAACAGGCAGACATCAGTGGTTGTCTTGCAAATGCTTTGGGCTCAGCCCCTTGTTCTAGCTCTTGATCCTTCATCCATAGCCTCACTCTTAGCACACATGATTTCTATCCAGCTCCTGCTGTGGACCACCTAGACCAGCTTTGCTTCAGGCCTGAGTATGCTTTCTCAGCAGCTCCTGGTGCTGTGCCAGTCTTTCCCTTTGCCTGCCTTTGGGTTGTGCTCTTGACTTGCTCTCCTGGGGCACATGGACTTCCTCCCTTAATTTCTGACAGTTATCCTTGTTTTACATTCTCACTCCAGTTTTTCACCTTAGAGTTATCTATGAGTGTATCTTTAAAATTAGAGATGATTCCTTAATGTTTAAGACAAGTGGGAAAATAATATTCAGAGGGAGAAGCAAGTGTGTCTTAAGGCTTTTCTCTGTTGGAAATAGGAAAAGACAGAATTGGGATTTGGAAATGTCAAAAAAGATGTGTTCATACAGGACTAAAAATGAAGAAATACTATAAAATATTGGTTTGGTATTTTAAAGAGCTGCCTGTGTTCTCATACTGAACATGCATGCATTCTTTGAAATGTGTAGTATCTAACTCTTTAGTTATCATAGAATCAAAGAAAGGTTTGTGTTGGAAGAGACCTTAAACATCACCTGGTTCGAATGCCCCTGCCATGGCCACAGACACCTTCCACTAGACCAGGTTGCTCAAAGTGCCGTCCAGCCTGGCCTTGAACACTGCCAGAGATGGGGCATCTACAACTTCTCTGGGCAACCTGTTCCGGCGTCTCACCACCCTCATAGTGAAGAACTTCCCAGTATGTAATCTAAATCTACCCTCTTTCAGATTAAAGCCATTCCCCCTTGTCCTATCACTACATGCCCTTGTAAAAACCTCCTCTCCAGCTTTCTTACAGGCCCACTTTAGGTACCGGAAGGCTGCTATGAGGTGTCCCCAGAGCATTCTGTTCCCCAGGCTGAATAAACCCAGCTCTCTCAGACTGTCTTCATAGGAGAGGTGTTCCAGCCCTCTGATCATCTTTGTGGCATTACCTAGAATCCAGTCCATGCTTAGCTACTAAGTCTGTCTGCCTATGTGCCACTGTAAAAAGCTCTGTCCTCTCAGTAAATGCCAAAACCAGCCTTGAACTTGCTCCTCAATGGCTCACTCTCACAATAGAAGAAGCTTTTACATAGGAAATGAATGCATGATGGGAGCCACAAAGACCAACCTTCATTTACTTTTCTTAAATAAAACAAAATAAATAGGACTGCTCTGGTTTTTTTCATCAAAGTTGATGAACAGCCTGACCACAGAAAGGAGCTGGAACCAGACGTTCCACTTTACTCAGCATAAAGGGTCCCCACGTTGCCCAGGCAGATGGAATATGTGCTTCTCTGCACAATGTGTGTCTTTGT
>NW_009925011.1:170370-184586 GCF_000696875.1 Nestor notabilis
AGTAATTCCCATCATTTTAAATGCAATTTAAAATGCATTTTCATATTAAATTTGTTGCCAAAACTTGTATTAGAGATGTTTGTTTTCCTTCATGCAGACTTTCCAGACACATCTTTCTCTTTCTGAGATAACTAATACTGGGTGTGAACTGCTAATGTATAATGATGAGTTGTGTTTTGCTAGTCATATCATTATAGCTAATCAAATAAACACTGAAGTGGCTTGATTTGATTACAATATGCTGCATACACAGAAAACAATACGTTAAGGGAATAATACATTTTGAAGGGATTCTGTCTATTCAGTGTATCCTCTAAAGAGGCAGCCTACTCAATCAGTGACTGTTAACATAACATACCTCTCAGTTTAAATTCTTTTTTTATTTTTAATCTCTATAAATTATTGCAAAGTGCAGAGAAGCACACACAGATGTGTTTGCAGGCTGAGGGGCTGGTAATAGGGATAGAAAATCTTCCTCTTGTAGGCTACTCCTTCTTAGACTGATCCTGGAAAGGAAGCTATTGCTTCAAGGCTGTACCTTTCCTCAAGAGATGAAGAACTCTGCTATGAGTCATCAGCTGCGGTGTGATAATCACATATACCTTTCAGCTGGACAAAAGCTGAAGAAAGCAATACATAAATTTTTAACATGTTCAGCTTGGAAACTTCACTAGGAAGCCAAAAAGAGAGTCACACATTAATTTCTGTTGCCATACTACCGAATGAAACCCTGGTAGAAAATGGTCAGTGGCTGCATCCTGGACTAACCCAGTTAAAGTAATAATCTGGAATTTTTATGAAGACAATTATAGAGTAGTTCAGATCCAGGGAGAAATTTTTCACTAAATTACTTTTGGCTAGTAAAAGCTAAGGCTTACACCATGAACAATTGCAAAAACACACGTAAATTTCACTTATGTTTAGATAAACTCTTAGGGTTGGCCTGAGATCTGAGAGTTTGAACAAATTTTTGATAACAGATAATGCAGACAGGTAACCAGATAGTCATTATGTAATCCAAAGTGACAATGTAGCCCAAAAGCAGCGTAAGGTTTGCTATGGCAGCATCTCTGGAAGAGTGATCCTCTTTTAGAGAAATGAAAAACAAACCCAAACCCAAACAGCTTTTCACTTCTGGGGAGAAATGTAAGCAGTGAGAAAAATTGACAGAGGTATACACCTGGTTAAGGCAGACCGATGTACTAGGAGTTTTGTAATACCTGGAGCAGGAGCTATCCATGAGCATAACTTGGCAAAATATGATCTCTGTTGTGGACACATGATATTCTGTTCTCTATTAAAACTTGACTGGAGCTGAGATGTCCCCCTCACTTGACAGTAAAAGATACTAGGATGAGAAAAAAAAAAAAAAAGACTATACCTTAAAACCCCCAGGTATTCTCAGATACTCAGAGAATATGCACAGTATTACACATGAAAACAAAGTAAGGTAGAGACAAGAAATCAAACATTTGCTTTGTCTTTGATTTCTGTGGAACTGAGTCTTTAAAGTAAGATTCCTCACTGCCATTCTTAGAAGAGCAGGAGGAGGAAAGGTAGTGACCATGTCACATGATTGCCAGTGTCCTAAAAAAATACAGCCAGGGCCCCACTTGTTTTGTTGGCTAAGCTGCCTACTGGTGGTGCCTACAGGTTATGAACTTATATTCTTCTCCCTTTTTTAGCAAGTGTGTTATCGTTACAGAAAACAATGCTGAAGATGTAATTTCTAAGAATACAATTTGATCACAAAGGCAGATTGTTTCATTTGTTCCATTCAGCCACTGCTCTCTTGATAAATTTTACTTATTCCCTATGAAATGAATGGAACTAAACCAGACACACAAAAGGAGTAGCTTCCTGGATGACACTTATCCCAGGCTCTGATGAAGCTTCTTATTTTCCAAAAATACCTCACAGATGAACAGATTCTGAGGCTCTTAGATCAACAATAAGTATCTAATAAAGGCTGATTTTATTGAATTCATGGCACTTTGGTAGTGTAAGTTGATAAAGGGAATCCCACTTGAAGCAAAAGTACTTTTAATAAGCACTGTAAATCTGGAAATATTGTATTTATTGAACTTGAAATAATTAAAATGATGTAGGGATGTTTGGTATGTTACTGATTAAATGCAGTTTTCTCTTATTTTCAAGTTAAATTGAATATGCAAGTGATGATTAACCTGTAAAATCTGTGGATAAGAAGGAGAAATGTTTCTGATTGATAGAATGCCTTTTAAAATTACTATAAGCCTCATCCAGTCATAAGCATAGGATCACAATTTGTACAGCAACGTATCACCAGTTTTAATTATATTCTAGACACTTTTGCACACAGGATACTAGTATCCTCCAGTTCCGTGGACCTGTATAATGACTTTTTAAAACTATAAAATAAGAATAAGCCTCATTTTCATTTGTTGATGTTCTTTAATATACCCATATGTAAAATTTCTTGTTAAAATAGTTTTCATTTCTTACAGTCATGTTGATGCCCCAAAGTCTCTATTGCAGGTGGAGTTGCAGAGAGCCTTCTGTCTTGTCCATTTTTCCCTTGAGTGCAGCGTGGTGTCAGCTGTGCAACTGTTTAAGAGTTGAAGGCACTTGAGCTGAAGGCACTTCCTTTTTCTTCCTTGTAATTCATGAACATGTTCTGAGAAAAGCTTTTCAGTTACCAGTGAAATAGTCTTACTAACACCATACCACCACATTGAACTCTGAAGTAGTTCATTTGCTTATTCTGTCTTTGAGAAGCCGGTGGGGATAACAATGGGTTGTAAAAAGCCAATTTCCTGCGCTCGGTGCTGTTGCCTGTCTGACTCTGGTCTCTAAAGTCAGGCTGTAACACCTCAGGCCTTAGCATACCCCCTGATTAGTTAAGGCAGTGAAGATCTTCATGTTACAGGGCTACAAGAATATTTATAGTTGTATTTACTAAATAGGTTTTCTGGTAAAATCTTTGCTGCATGTAGAAAAGAAGGAAAGGGTAGGCAAGTTTTGATTATCTACAACAAGCACATAGTACCTGCAGATGGTTTCCTGTGCTGGGTACATTTCTGATCAGAAGAAAAAAGTTAGTGAGGATCAATATGTAGCTGTGAGAGATCTGAAGAGCCATTCTCGCCTTCAATTCTGCACCGCTTTCTAATGTGACCTTTTCCTCTGTATTACAGAATCTTTAAAATTAGAGATGATTTCTTAATGTTTAAGACAAGTGGGAAAATAATATTCAGAGGGAGAAGCAAGTACATTTTAAGGCTTTTTGCTGCTGGCAATAGGAAAAGACAGAATTGGGATTTGGAAATGTCAAAAAAGATTTGTTCATACAGGGCTAAAAAGAAAGAAATACTATAAAATATTGGTTTGGTAATTTAAAGAGCTGCCTCTGTTCTCATACTGAACATGCATGCATTCTTTGAAAGTAGGGGTTTGGTTCTTGTATTTTCTTTTTTGCTCAGTATCGCTCCACTTAATAGATACAGAAGACGCGTGTATATATATATATATAGATATATACATATGCACAAGATATATAGAAGACATGCAAGATATACTTTGGTGCATTGCCATTCTGAAACTACACAAGGGAAATAATCTTGCCAATGTATTTTCCATCCCTAAGCATTAGCACCCCAGCTGAACGCATGGCCAGTCTCACTGTGGTCCGTCTTGTGGCCAACCTTCTTTCTCTTTCTTCCCTCATTTCCTTTCTATTGTGGAAGAACACAATAGAAGCTTCACAAAGAGGAAAGTACTTGTAGTATTTAGGGTGGACCAAACACTAATTCAAGACCAAAGAGGACATTCATATAAATAACAAGATGTAAAAATTATGCTCTTTAAAAATATCTATGCTTGCCCTAAATGTACAGTGTAGCAATAGTCTATACTAATTCTTTTTCCCAAGTTAAATTACTCATTATAAATAATCACAGGTAATCTAAAAAATATTTGAAAAAGTAATGAACTGGCAGGCTGCTGCTTATGATACTGTCTCATCTTCTACCTTTCTCTCCACTTTTTTTCACTTTAATCACAGGTTATACCCAGACACCAACCAGTGGAAAACATTTGCCCAGAAGCAATAACAAAAGATGTGGACTGAAAGTCTCATTTACTCAACAGCTTTGATAACTGTTTTTCAAATGCCTTCACTCAACCTGGTCAAGGTGATTTGGTTATGTGGAGACATTACAGTTGTCTAGAGGTACATTACTGCAACAGCCAGCTAAGGTATTTTGCTCAACTACTTACTAGTTTTGAGTTATTTAATTTAAATTTATTTTGAGCATCTCTGTGCTGCAATGCAGAAAACACCAGGGACAAAACCATATTCATAAACTCTAGAATTATTTTGCTGACTCTAAAGGCATGCATGAGCACTGAACGCTTTGACAAAGGGATCTTCCACAAACTTCTTCTGAGACAAGCTTTGGATTTTGGTACTAAGATGACTTGCTCAGACTTTTTTCCTTATGTAAGTGTCTGTGTGTTACCCTCTAATGAAGTGTGAAATCTCACTGACTGTGTAAGAAAGTCATGAGGAATCCGTGATATGTAATAAAGACAGGGCTCCTGAGTGCAAGAATATATCAGTACAACAGCAATATAGGAAGAAGATGCAGATGTGATTTGGTACAAAGTCAGGGTAGCTGCAGGGGACTCAGCTATTTAGGTCATGAGAAGAACAAGAATATTGCTCTAGGTAAACAGGACTTTAATCTCTTTCCAGCTAATGACAAAGTTACCTTAACGCACAGGCAATGCTTTTATGGGGAAATTATACATTACAGTCCTTCTTACCTACTCGTTTACACTCCTACAAGCTTTGTTCATCCATTTGCAAACAGCTGAATGGTCCCATTGTAGTTGCCACTATGGGAAAGAACATGTGTGAGTTAATTAGAACAAGCTTTGTAAGCCTCTGCTCCTATTGCTGTTGCTGCTGTAAATCAAACAGAAAAAATACTGTTTTTAGAAATATTAGTGAGTCAATATTTCAAGTGAATTTAATGAAATCTTTTTTTTTTTTTTTTAAATAATGTATTTTGTCTTTTTCCTGTAAAGAAAAGACATGTCTTCGTGGTTCCCTGTGAATTCTAACAAGGATCCTAGGGAAAACTAAGACTGTGTTAGATAAATAACTATTTAGAAGAAACTGTAGGAGCCCACCAACACATATCCAGCACCACAACAGCCATTGTATCACTACCACCATCAGTTAGTGATTCTCACTCCCCAATACTTCAAAATATTTTCATTGGAGTTTTTTGACTTTGTTTTAAAAATCACCCTAAAGTTAATTTTGTTGTCTTTAAAAACGTCTAAAAAGTATAAAGCAATTTTAATAGGACCTTGGAACACACAATAATATCCGAAACAGTGTCAATTTCTAAGACTGCTGCATTCAAATAAAAGCTGAAACATTTAGAAACCAAAGTATTAACCAGTTTACTTATTTGAAAGGAAAAGGACTCTGCTTCAGGGTAACAGCTGCTTTCGCTTTGATGTATATACATTTTTCATAGTTTGGGGGAAAGATTTTATTGGCTTTTGCTGTAAGAATTTTGTAGGTGGGCAGCCAACAAGGAGCTGTTGGACTGGTGCAGTGTCAGAACCAAGGTGTACTCATCTGCACACATTAAGCTCATTTTAAAGCACAGGCCAAAGCAATGCCAAAGCTATGGTATAATGTAAGAACAAATGTGGAAAGAGATGTGAAATAGATAGAAAATGTACACGGAAGTAATATATAATAAATGCTGAAATTTAACTTTTAATTAAAGACAGAGAATAAAATGTGTCTGTGATTTGACAAAAGTACAGCTGGAATAGCACTAAAATGAAAAAAGTTTCTTTAGCATCTCAGGTTTAGGTTATGGCATAGGTTAGCCTGCAAATTAGTTTGTAAAAGTAAAAGTTAAACTTGTAGAATAAATTTAAAAAGCAATTGTTTGATGGATCTAGGTATACTGAGAGGCATTGAGAAACCTTTTTCTGAATGTGAGTGCTTTATCAGGCAAACCTATATTGCCCCATGCTGTGATAGGAAAGCAGATAAGGTCTTTGCCATCTGTTCTGAAGGTCCTGAGTTTAATGCTGGTAGGAAGGGAGGAATTCATTTGGGAAACTGTTTATCTTTCCTTTGGAGAATAAAACCATAATTATATAATATTATTTTAATTGGAAGAGATTTCAACTCACTTCTCTGTATTCTTGAGGCTACCCAGTGAATTGCAACTAATGGTTCTTGTAAAAAATAAATCACTATAGCAGACAATCATATTTATCAAAAGTGCCCTTTTAGTTCATTTGGGCTTAAAAGCAATGTATGAAGAGCCTATTTATATGATATTCATGTTCAAAAATTTTACATATGTACTACTTTCTAGAACTTAATGATGTCATTATGACTAAGCTCCATTCATACAAAAAAGTATTCTTAAGTCTGAAGGACAAAGAGCACATTGGTGATATACAGCAACTGGGATATATTCTTTAAAATATTTTTTTGTTTTACGTTTCCTCCAAGTAGCAAACAAATTTTCAAGCTGTTGGTTAGAAGAGCTCTTTACTCCTGACATTTTCTTTCCAAATAACAAACAAATGTAGGACACTATATTAATCAAGTCCTTTCTTATCTTTCCCTATTAAACAGATGATCATAGATGTCAGTCATTCAGGGCTACCACCTGCTGAGTTCTTCAAGCAGGTCATGTGAGGGTTCAGTTAAAGCTATGCCAAAGAACCTGTTTTCTTAATATATTTCATTGTGTGCACAGACATTTCTTTATGAAATATGTAATAGAAATTTTGTATCCAGCACTGGCTGGATGTTTTCGAGGCTTTTGTATAACAACATTGTTCTTTTTCAGTGAAAGTTAACAGAGCCAGAAAACCTCATTAATATAATGTGAAGCTGAATCTTTAACAACTGGTTCTCCCTACTCTCCAGTCTTAGATTTTCATGACTTTTGTCTATGGTATATGACCTCTTGCATATTGATCTTCTCTGACAAGACACCTTGTCAGAGAGGCAGGAAAGCAATGTGGATGAGTTCTTGGAGGAATGGGAAATGCAGTTGCAAAGCTCTCTTAAGTCCAGAGTTACACAGCTGTTTAATTCAAGCTGGGAACACTGAGATCAAAGGAGCCTTGCACTGTTAAATGGACTGTCTGGAGAGAGGGAAGGAGACAGTGAGAATAGAGGGATGCAAGCAGGAATTATGAGTCTGCTGTTCTTGCTGACAGGGGCGGATGTGAGACATGGACATAAATCCCAGGGGGTGCAATATGAAGTAATTGAAGTGTTTCCCCAGCTTCTGGGGAATGGTAAACCACAGGGAATGACACACAATGAATAGGTATTGGGCTGTTTTAAAGTTCTCTTTTCTTGTAGATACTTCAAATTGGATGATGCTTTGATCCAAGGAGGCTGACAGGTGCCAGTGGCATAGCTCCTGCAGGGACCAGGAACTAAGCTTAAGCCACCACCACTCAGAGAGTTGTCACTGGTAGCAGCTGTCTGCAGATATGGCATTGTGTAGATGAATAGAAAGGTATTCATCGTGTTCCCTTATACTACATTTTAAATTAAGAAATTCTGTCTATTTTCTAGGGTTCGTGTGTGCATAACGGCTGAAAATTCATCACTTTAACAAGATATTAGATAACTTATGGAATGACTTTTTAAGGTGTGTTTGCAATGAAGTAACTTTTTAATATTATTTCTGTTGGTTTGGATATTAAATAAAGAATAATACTTTGTGAAAGTTATTGTTTATATTTAAAAAAAACACATGTCCAGATCCTTACTGTTAAAAGGCATAAACTGAAATAAAGGACCAATGACCTTATAGTCCAGCAGCAAGATCTGTTCTTGTAATCAGAAATTTGGATAGAAAGACCTTCCAGAAGCCAAGAAACCTCAATGTTTTGGTTCCCTTCTGGATATACAGTCATAGGATTTATGATTCTAACTTATTTAAATGCTTCTAAAAATTTTGCCTTTGTGTATTAAAAAATGTGATCAAGGGCTAAATACACTCGAAGTTTAGATATGTCCCTAAGTCTCTTTGATTTCAAGTCAAATTGAAGGCTTAGAGGCTTTTAAAAATTCATTTAAACACCTAGTTCAGCTCAAAAGCTGAAGCCCAAGTTTCAATCTTGTGACAAAGTTGTATATAACAAATCAATGCAAACATTATGGACCTGGACCCTTGGATAGTTTCACATCTACGTTAACCCCTTGTTTATGCTGAATATAGTTTCTTTTGAGATGACACATATATTAGTGCTACTGGGACTTTTTTTTTTTTCTAAAAGCATGCCTTTCACTTTACTGCAGTGAATAACAGGATAACAATATGATTCGTTTAAGTCAGCAGAATAAGTAACATGATGAACTTACTTAAATATTCATTTTCAATAATTAGGTTTTCAGTCTGTATCATTTCTCTTATGTGCTCTGCCAATGTGGAACTTTATGAATTAAATAAACAGTAATAATTTAGTTTGCAATATATTTCAATATAGTATTACTGAAACATGAGATTGAAAAGATGTGATGTAATTTGCATAGCTCAAGAAAAACAATTACTTAAATCAGATTGCCAAGCACCTTTACTTACATTGCTTTAATCTGTACAGTTAAGGAAAGCAAGGGATTAGGTAGCAGAGGGAAGCTGTGGTGGTGTGGGTACTGTACCCGTGTGTGCACATGTTTGCAGCTACTCTCATACATGGATTTATTTATACTTTCTTTCATGGCTGGTAAGTGTGGAAGCAGGATGTGCTGTCTAAACAATACTACAGCTAAACAATCCTACAGCTGCCTGAAGATGAGATGGGCAGACTGACTGCATAGTTTGGATGTGGAATGACTTGAAAATTTTTGCATTAAAATTTTTGTTTAAGCGGCTTTAAATAAGAAAGCAGGTAGTGACGGCAAGAATCTTTGGTGATCTGTTTTTGGGCTAGGTTTTCAGAAGTAGCCACTGTCAGTTACTATCCATAAATCCAAACTCATAAATTTGATCCAGTATGGCAACTATCTTTAATTATAATGAATGTTTCTGAAACATTCAGATTGTTTTGTCTGTACACATAAGAAAGCTAGCTTGAGAAGCTCAAGAAAGAGGTGGTCCTCCTGTGAGTCTGAGTGATTGCACGCTTACCTGGGGTGTGTGAAGAGGGTCCACATTCCCCTCTCAGCCTTGTAAGAAGGAAGTTTTCCCATCTTCCAGAAAGTGCCTTCAGCCTGGGGCTGTCAGGCATTTCAAAATTGAGGTCTTCTGGGAAGACACTCATCAGGCCAGTGGAAGGAACGAGTCTATAGTTGTGTTATAGAATGAATAATACCTTACAAAAAAAGAAATACATTAGCCATTTCAGTTCTGTCTCTGGACTGATGTCAGACCATTTGTCCTTTTGTTCCCCAACTCATCTTGCATGACCTTTTGAATAACAACAAAAGAATATTGGTAGTACTCCAGTTTTCTGACGTTGACCCAAGTTATTAAAAAGTCTCAGTCAGAAAATAAAAGCAATCAGTTGAAATCCTCTCAGAAAGTCTTTTGGGAGTCCTGCATGGAATTTAAAAATATTTAACTCTAGATAGTATATATTTTTTTGACATACTGTGTAGTTACTGGTCCACTCTGAAGAAGTTCATTCTCCCTGTAAGAAGGAATATCTCATCCTTCCCAGACAGAAAACAGCAATGCACTGAATAAGCATTTTTATCCACATGTACTATTAAACATTTTATTTTTGCTTTAGTCACTGCCAAGTATGCATACTTCCTTGATCTTCTCAGTTTTCTCTATCAATTTTGTCTAGGTTATTAATTTTTCTTTATGAGGTTTATTTATCTTTCTGCTATTGTAAATGTAGTACTTTTCTAAATCACAGTGCAGCAGCTTTGTGCAGAAGTATGGGAACTGCCTGATAACCTGTTGGTTGCAATACCCTCCTGGGAGAGAGGGGCCCCATGACTAAGCACATGATCTGAAAGTAACCTTCAGCTATCAGATATAGCCACAGCTATAGCTACAGCAGTTTCTGGATGCACTGGTTAGCCATCTCGCTGACTAATCTCTGCCTAAGTCCCGGCATATAAAGCAGAAGGCCGAAACAGAATGGGTTTGGCTGGCAGATCACTACCTAGAAGATGAACCTTCCTCCCTGCTGACAGTCACTTGCAAGATGTTGCTTGACACCGACACTCACACATTTCATCTTGCAGAGCTGGTCCTTTGCCTTCCTGAATTGTCTCCTGCAGTCTGCACTCCCTCTCAATCACGGGCCTTTTCATGCAGTGGCACCAATATATTTACAGTTAACTTCCTTTGTGCTATTCTGTTCTATACAGTGGATCAATGACAAGTTTTGAATTTACTGGAAACAGTGCACACATTTCAGCATGACATTTACAGGAAAGGATGGTCAGCACACTTAGGCCTTCACCCATGCTGAAACCAAAAAGAGGAAACGATATGACATCCATGATTTCCTTGTGAGCTCTGGTACTATCAATAACTGTTCAGATGAAATATGACCTGGTGTCAACCTCTTAATCCAAATCACTTTATTGTTCTCTGGTTTATGGCAACAAAATAAAACCAAGGCAGGAAGTACCCAAAATAATAGTGGTATGAGTGCATATCATACTAGACCAAAAAAAGTCTTTGATGAACATGCAGAACAAACAGTGATTTTGATGGTTTTCTAGAAACAGGCATTGATGGCATATGATAAAGCTAGAGATAGTGTTTCAGTTGGTGGGATCAGTAAGTGCTTTGAAAGTGAAAATATTTAGCCCGGAAGAGAGGAGACAGTAAACGGATGCATTTGTATGGTACAGCTGGCTTTAAAAAATTATTCTGTAGTTTATTCGTTTGTGCCATGTGGCCCATTTCTGGAACTTTCTTCAGATGCTCCAGGGAGCTGTCTTCTCAAGTATCCTCACATATTAATGACAGTTTGTATTGATTCAGGGTGGAGCAGATGGAGGACAGGACCCCAACCAGGGCTCGTGACAGCCTGCATTATATAGAAGGAAAAAGTCCAGAAAAAGATAGTTGTTGGATATGAGACAAAAGTCATCAAAAAAACCTTGATACAGTAAGGTTTTACATATTTACAGTTTCAAACCTAATTGGACAAGAACACAAAACACACTATCTTGCCCTTTCAGTTATCGAGCTGTATTTTGGAAGTTGTCTGAGTGTATACTTCTGCCAGGAAAAAAAAAGAGCTCAAATCTACCATGTATTGTTGTGCTGTTGTATTTTCAGGTTTTATGTTAGGGTTTGATTGCAAGTTTCGAGTTTTATTATTCTCTTTTTATTACTCGAGACAGTGAAGGGGGTGAGGTATTCGCACTGAAAACTTCTGATGTCTCGTTGCTAGGATACTGCTTATTATATATGAAACCTGGTGAAAATTTCTTTAAATCCTACTTTTTTATTGACTTGCTGAAGCTCTTTGAACAGCTCAAACTCAGTAGCTGAACATAAAACAATAGCTATGTTTTAGCCAAAAGTCAATTGTTTGTTGCTATTTATATTTGGCAGACTATATTTTGCTATATGAAAAATAATCTGATCTATCCTGTTTGTACTTTCTAGGACCTTCTATCACTCAAATGTACACTGTATAAGTCCCAGGCATGCATTTCAAAATTCATACATCCATTTTTGAAGTACTGAATAACTTCAGGGGAGGAGATTACAATTTGTGCACATTTAACAGATATTTATTATATCAAAATAATACTATCTGTGAATAAAATTGTTTCATTAATTTAAATTGGGGTAAATTGAATGAAGGGATAAATTAAATGTTTTTATAATGTCAAAATGTATATAAACAAGCATGATCATAATATAAAATCTGTCATGTCTCAATATAGGTCAAATAGTAGAATCATAGAATGGTTCAGGTTGGAAAGGATCTTAAAGACCATTGAGTTCCAACCCCCTTGCCATGGGCAGGGACATCTCTCACTTGTTAGGGTTCCTCAAAGCCCTGTCCAACCTGGCCTTGAACACCTACAGTGAGGAGGTATCCACACCTCTGAGCAACCTATTCCAGTGTCTGGCCACTCCCACTGTAAAAAATTTCTTTCTTATATCCAATGTAAATCTACTTTTTTTCAGTTAAAAACTGTCACCCCTTGTCCTGTCACTAGAGATCCTGCTAAAAAAGTCTCTCTCCATCTTTCTCATAAGCTCCCTTTTCATATTGAAAGGCTGAAATAAGGTCTCCCTGGAGCCGTCTCTTCTCCAGGCTCTCTTGTCTTCACAGGCCTCAGACAGTTTTTGTGGCCTTCCTCTGGACCTGCTGCTAATAAAGGAAGTCCACTTTCTTCCAAAAAACCCCCACATTTTATTCTGATTCATTCATCATTAAAATATCTTCTGTGTTTTATGCATAAATAAAGTTTTGAACTGTTTCAGTATTGTATTTCATTTGCGTTTGTGTGAGTGCTTTCTAACTAGAATTACAGTTTAATTAGTTGGAAAGTCTCCCAAGAGCAGCCTCTGCACCAGAAAGAGGACCAAGAAAACACCTATTCTTTAGAGATTTTAGTGCTGTCTATCTATCTTGTATCAGAAAAATCTTTTAGTAAAACCAGCAGTGACAAAGCTGATCATTCTTCTTGCTCTAGGGCAAATCTCTGCATGAAAAGAGATATCGCTCCCAATCTGCTACACCACATTAACGAATTTACCTCCTGAACTAAATGTTTTTGAAAAGTCCATATAAAGGTTTCCACTTAGCACTGCCTGAATGAATTACTGAATGTATGCTTATGAATTTTGGTTATCTTATCACTTAGAAAGCCCAGAGTGCTTTGCCATGTATCTTGATTTTTAGTGAAAATATGTAAAAATATATTACTAGTTTAGAAACAGTCCACTGGAGTAATAAAAAGATGTAAAAATGCTATGATAAGCATACTTATCCAACCAGCATAACTTATTTTATGTAAACAGTCAAATCTTGCATCTTTAACAGTTTGTTTTAACAACTTAATTAAGGTTGGATTTTCTAGTATTTGTATAGTTGTACAAGTCATGACACTACTTTGTGCACTGTTGTCTAACATTTAGAGCGTATTAGCAGGGGGCTGCGTCTAAGCTTATAAATCCTGCCTGGATGTGCTTCATAGGGGTTGAGAGAGTTAGCTTCTGAATCTCTGATGAACTTTGGACAACAAAATTTCATGCAATGGTAGGACAGCATGGGAGTGGAGCTAGTTCATGACTGTCTGCATTTGACTGTGTGCACCTAGGAGATTACAGTAAATAACATTGGGGGTGCAGAGTACCCCAGCGCTGCACTACCATTAGCCCAAGATGATGTGAATCAACTTTGTTGCTAGATGCAATTTCTTGTTATAACAGAGAAACATAGAAGATTTTTGGCATAACTATATTTGTTTGATTCTAACAATGTATCTGTTCTGCTCTGCATGCTCACTGCATCTGAAGTCCAGTGTCACGTTACATCCATAAGCTCAGTGAGATTCTCTCTCTGGGAGTTTTCTGACTGCTTTACATTTTTTATTCTTAAGTAGGGAAAAGAAGCCAAAACACAACTGAGATTATGATTATTATTTGTGTCAGAAGTTATCCGAGACACAAAGATCATGCTTTCTGATGTGAAAGCTTGTACGGCACTCTAAGAAGAGGTGTCCTGGCAAAACTCATGAAAAAGCACCCTAGTATGCCCCAAGGTTCAACTGATTATGCACCTTCCTTCACCATCTGTGCCGCATTTCTTTGTTGTGTTGCTGTGCTAGTCACCACCTATGCTTCACCCTAGATAAACTCTGTAGAGCTGATGAAAGTCTTCCTACTTCACTTCACAAGAATGTGATGAGCTTTAACTAGATAATGTTTACAAGTAATTCTGTGGCTCTGGATAAAAAAAGATCCTTTACAAATTCAAAACAGTAATACACCTTTCTTCACTGAAACCTTCAGTTATGACCGCCTGAAGTTACAGTAGCAGTTTGTATTTATATGATTTATATGTGGACATTTAAACAAGGCATTATTTTCAGTATTGCTGGACCCTGTTCTTAACTTAATAAAGCACTGCAGCTGTGTACAATCTTCACACTGTCAGCCTCAGACACCCTTGTTGAAAGTCTCTGACATGCTTGTAAGGTGCAAAATAGAGCTCGCTGCCTAAGGGAAAGA
>NW_009925011.1:184617-188151 GCF_000696875.1 Nestor notabilis
GCTCCTCCCAGTTCAGAGGCTCTCCAAGGACTAAAGGCTTCCTTAGACTTAGAAATGGTTCTTGGAAGTGGAGTTGTAAGCACATATGATAGAAAAACCTCCAGGACTGAGGAACAAAAGTTTTATGTCCTTTATGCTGTTAACTCTTGTTCCCAACATTAATGAGTTCAACTAGAGTTGAGGAACTTGTTCAACATTTCAGTCCCCAGAAGTTTACATTTCAACAAACATAAAATATGAACAAAGGAGACAAACAAAAAAGAACAGAGAAAGGAAGGATATGGCTTCAAACAAATGAAGCCAATATAAGTTAAAATACAACTAAAGAAAGAGAGGAAGAGTAAATCCTTTAAATAAGCAATATTAGCCACAAAGCCCCAAATGAATATGGGAAAAAAAAGAACAAATGGGTATTATGAATAGAAGCTCACACCCTCCTCTGGAGATTGCAGACTACTGAATGTGCTCAGGCTCTGCAACCCCTGGTTCTCTTAACTGCAACCCCAACACTGATCATAGCACTTGACATGCCCTGAGTGCACTAATAGGCATTAATGGCCCTGATTAGCCTCACCTGGGACCCTCATCCACACATGCTCTGCCTGCTGGGCCCTGGGGCTCCATTTAAGCTCAGACCTGAGTATTTAGTCTCTTTCTGAGTTATGCTGGATTTATTTGTGTGTCTGTCCACTCCTGCATCCCATGCTGGGCCTTGGACTTGCATTGTAGGTAACTGGTTGTTACCCTTATCTCTTGGGTTGACCCTTGTGATTCATGTTGTAACCTTACTGCTAGCCTTGTCTCCACCTGCTCTGTACTGGAGTGCCTGGATAGACCCTGTTCTACCCATGGCATCCATGTGCTGTGGGACTCTATTCTGGCCTTTGCTGGGGTTGCCCTGGGCTCCTGGTTTGGTAACCTCTGCAGAGCAGCCCTGCCTGTGTTGAAAATAGTTTAAATCTGGCAGAATTTCATTAAAATTTAAACATCTCTGGGAAAAAATTAAATACTAATGGATAGACAAACTGACAATAGAAAAATGTTCGATAAAAATAACAGCGTTGCTGTTTTCCCTTCCAGCTGGATCTACTGGTAGTTCTTGCATACCATACAGTAGTAGTTTGTATGTTTCCATGTGGCTGTTTTTTTGGCTTGGGGTTTTTGTTTATTTTTAAGTGTCTTTGCTCAGAACTGTTGATGTTTATATTCAGAGAACAATAATAAAATAACTTGCAGTCTTAAACACTTAAATAGAATTAAGACTGTTGGAGCCATTATAGTTCAGTCCTCACGTATGTTATGAGATAGTCTTTCATTACATGATCTCATTCTTTGTTTTCCCAGAGGACCCTGCCTCATTTAGTATACAGGATGAACAGTGCTTGGAATGAATCAGCACAATACAGTGAAAGAGTCTGTTGTTTGTAAGCCTCATCTCAATTGTTGAGGAAGTGGGGATACGTGTTTTGAATGAGTTGGGATATCAAGAAAAGAAAGGATGGTCTTGTAGCTGAGGAAATGGATATGGCCTTGGAGAATTATTTTCTGTCATTGCATTTACCACAAAAATTCTGTGAGGTACACTTTTGGGGAGAAAAGTCAAAAACCTTTTCTTGGGTATCCATTAACTGTGGACACCTAATTTTCCTAGAAATCTGAGGGTATGGATCCACATTCTCTACTATCAATATCGAACAATGTTGAATTCAGTGAGCAGTGTTCATTTGTGCACTTTGAGGAAAATGTAGTGTGCCATCATACTGAAGAGCTGTTTCGTAAGGGAGTTGTATAAGTGCATTTTGTGCTTTCAATATTTCATATTCTGCTCTCTTGTATCTGATGTATTAGTAACAAAGCTATCTATATACATACATCTAACATTTAGTTAACTGTTAAACAGAAACCCAGAAAAAGTGACGTAATGGTAAGTCAGTCTTTGGTGTATATGGATATGAAATACTAGTGCAAGCTACCTTACTTCTTAATTATAGGTTTCCCAATTTATGATGACAGTTTGTATTTATCTTTGACGCTCAGCTGTATATCCTACTGCAAACTGTCTGTGAAGGAGTTGTTTCCTTTTGCAACCTTTTGAAATAATCTAGTTTATTTTCAGTTGTAAGGTATTCTTTTAAAATCAGGGCCCAAATGAAACTGGTGTATCAGCTTTCATGTATTCGACTTGCACCTAGTCTGTTCTCCATGTAACTGACTGTGGTTGTCCTTTCCATCTCCATTTTAAAACCTATTTTTAGGCATCAATTTAGCCAATGCAACAGTAATGTAGCCAGAACTATTTTTTCCTTATTTTAGAACAAAGTAGAAGTAATCTAGTTGGCTTCTGTTCCTGCATAACTAAGTATTACTTCATAAGGGCGTAATCAATGAAGAGTAAGATACATAATGTACTTAGAAGTTGGACTGCAAATACAAGTCTGCTCAGATGAATTATTGTTAAAATTTTTGTAAAAATTGTAATTTTTTTTTCTCTAGATCTTAGTATGATAATACTAAAAAAGAATAATTTTTTTCTTTAATCTGACATCTTCAGATTCTATCACCTTCAGTAATACGAACAGGGCTTCTATGCCACAGCTCATGCGGGGTTCTCAACTTTCCAAGATATTACTGGTTTATAGTCCTCATGCTTTGAAGTAACCAAACTAAAAACCACTGTGAAGAAAACAACTTGAGATTTACAAAATTTTACTCTTATTTTCCAAGTGGTTGATCGTTTAGCAAATACTCCCATTTTCTCTTCACCTATTAGATAATGAAATATAATGAATGATGAATACATTAGTAGTCTAAAAATACTTCTTGCATAGGAGCATTTATCCAATCTGTCATTATTCTGCATTTTATCAGTTTGTTTTAAGGATCTGAACATCAAAAAGTTTTCTTTTCAGTGAAAGCTTGGATTGTGGATTTGGTGTCCCTTACAGCAACAATAAAGGAGAGGTAACTGAGGGAGATTAGTCTAATAGTTCTCCTGAATTATATTTTCTAGAGCCATAAAATTTTATCTTGATTTTAAGCAGTTATTCATCATACAAGCTAGGTAAGATCATAAACCTGCATCAGATGTTTTTACTTGAATTTTTATTCACACCAATCAACCCTAGTTCAGGATAATAAAAACTGAGCTTTATGAGAATATTCCAGGGTTCAGGAGGGTCCGGATGTGGCTGTGATTGTGAGCATTGGAAGCATGTGTACTCAGCACAGATGGGAAGGGGAATATTGCTGTCACTGCAGTGCAAGTACCCTAAGCCACAGAGGAGTCAATCCAGCTGAGTAAGCGAGGCTTCCAGCCAGGGGTGCTCTCACAAAAGCACAGCCATGCTGTGTGCCACGTTGTAAGACGTAGCTTAAATCAGACTCCTCCAAAGCCAAGGATGTTAGGTCTAGAGAGTAGAAAATTACTTTGAGATAGCCAGAGAAGGCCACTTAAGTCATAGGGCTTATTCTGTCAGGCTTATGCCTTAAGAACAAGGAACTCTGAACCTTCCAATAATCTTCTGAATCAAACTA
>NW_009925012.1:0-12237 GCF_000696875.1 Nestor notabilis
CGGCTGTAGTAGCGTTTTAATGCTGAAAACCTGAGAGAAAATGGGGTGAGGAGGGTGCTGACAATGACGAGGGGGCCGCGTCGTGCAGGCCCTGCTGCTGAAGGGCTGAAAGCTCTCCCCAGAAAGTGTCCCTGAAGGGCAAATACAGGAGGTCATAGTCCTCATCGTGCTTGTTGGCACCACCATACGCTAGCAGGGCTGGCGAGTGAAAACACCTTCTGGGGAAGGTACCAAATACCTCGCAGCACCAGCCTTGGGCAGCCAAGCCTCCCTGAAAACTTGATTCTCTTCAGCAGTATTCAAAGGAAAGCCTTGAGCTCCTTTCACCTATTGCCACCATGTGTGTGCCCTGCTCCCGTGTAGCTGCAGCAAACAAGAGGGGCTCAGCCTTGACCAGCCACCCCAGCACACTTGCTGATGGGATCGGTGGTGTCCAGCGCTTTTTGGGTTTAGCCATCGGCCCCTGTCCTCCTGTTGAAGGACTCTTACCCCAAGGGGGGCAAGGGCATGCACTGTTGGGGGTCTAGTGTTCAGGTGGACAAAACAAAAGAAGTCTGTTCAAGGGATTGCCCTTTTTCTCTCCTTAGCACTTTTCACAACCCATCAAGGCTTTGAGGGACAGACTGCTGCATCCACCAGGTCTGGCCTAGTTCTTGCCCCGTGATGTACTGTAGCCAAACGCTATTTTTTGATTCTTTTAAAAGTATTTGAATGTTTTAACAGTTCTGGTATTGGGGCTTTCACATATTTTCCAGTCCTTTGCTTGCTGCTACCACCTAGGCAATGCGGGGATGGCAGCTTCATGGTTTAACTGGGTGTCACGCTGAGGAGAAATGTGGTAGTCCTTCAGGAGTCATTGTAGGGCTCAGCATGCACTGATGGGCCTTAATGGCTCTCATCAGCCTCACCTGGGGCCTACACTTCCTGCCCAAGAGCACAGGAGCCCATTTTAGCTCAGCCCTGGGCCCTCAGTTTTTGTCTGAACTATGCTCTAGGTGTGTGTTGTCCTAGCCTTGCTTTCTGGTTTTCTATTAGACTTGTCTTGTCCCTTTGGGCCTCCCTGGTTGCTATCACTGGTCCTAGTCCTGGTCTGCTGGCTGACATCCTGGCTTCGCCTTGGACCTGTTTTACAGCCATGAATTTGTCTGTCAATCTGGGTTCTTTGTTGAATCTGGTCACTATCTCTGGGTCTGCCTACCTTGCGTCAACCATGTACTATGGGATGTGCCCAGGCTAGTGAGTCCCCAGCCTTGCTGGTTGTGTTACAGCAGCCGGCTCCATGTCCCTTAGCCCTCAAGGTGGTCTTGCTTCTTTCTTCAAGCATTAGTCCTCCTCACTTAGTTTAAGCTATCTCAAATGAATAAGCTCATTCCCTGAGTTCATTGTAGAGCTGACAAGAATCAGTGCCAGTGCAAAAAAAAAAAAAAAAAAAAAAAGAAAGGCTAGGTATGTGCCCTTCAGGTTGAGTTAGGAGAGAGCAAAATCATCCCTTTTTCTAGCAGCAGCTAGACAATTCAGTTGTGAAGTTCAAGCCACCATCTGGCTTCTCTGGGCTGCCAGATCTTCCTGAGAAACATAAGCAAGGAAAGGAGATACTGAGAATATTAACATTTTTCTTTAATGTCAAGGCAAATTATGAATAGAACATTATGAGGCAGTTAGAGATAATGAAAGGGATTTCTGCAGGATATTGTGTAGCCTGTGAGCTATGCTGTGCTAGAATATGAAAGATCAATATCTCTGAAAGCTTTTCAGAGAAAGTACAAATAACCCTGTTTTTAATGCACATGCCTCTGTGTGTGCATAGGTACTTATTTATCTAAAATAAATAGAGTTAGCATATAAAATAGCATGTGGACTTTTCACTTTCCTCTTGGTTTTATTACCTGGTATTCAGGGTTACACATGCGTCAGGTTCAACTGCTGCATCTGGCAAATGGAGTCATGGAATGAGAGAGCAGCTTAGTGCTCCAGCTGCAGGAGTTCAAGTAACCCCCCAAAGGAGTGTGAGACAAGGACCCAAAAACTGTGGCATGCATAAAGTGTGGAGCTGGCTGTACAGCTCATAGAGGCAGCACAGAGTGGATCAGATTCACAAGTTAGTATGCCCAGCTGTAGGGAGTTTTGAACAGTGTAATCATCAGTGTACCATATCTAACTTTATTCCTTAGCATCTCCAAATAATGCTCCTGATTAGTGTAAATAAACTTTAATAATAGAAAGGTCAAAATACAGATAGAAGACCTATTATAAAAGTAAGCTGCTGAGTTTCTGCTAACGGAAGCATCATTTCACTGTAACACATTAAATCACACCCACAAGCACTTACTATAGTGCACTCTACAGAAAATATGCCATAGCTTTTAGGGTTTGGTTTTTTTTTCCCTCCTTGTAAGTACAAATGTTTTCTGTGAAATGGTAGGACACTGAGCAGAAGAAAAAAAACACACTGCCGTTGATATGGAAAGTGAAACAAATCTGTTAAGCAACTCCATTGTGATCTCTTGCTGTAAGTTAGTTTTCTTCCTGAGTCTGCATTACCAATGACATTGAAAAAGAGCAGTGCTGGTTCATTTTGTTTTCATTAATTGCAGTGGAATTTATATTTGAGGACCAAAAACCATAGGATTTCTCTTAATACTCAGGTGCAAAGTCAGTCACAGTTTTGCAAGGGAACAAGTTGAAAGACTGACCTCCCTGGCCATGAGATCTCGTTTCACTTTATTAGTCTTGCCAGATGCAGTTCTTCAGGTGGCTGTGGACCCAAGCACCACTTCAGTAAAATAAAGGTGTAGAGTCAGTGGTTTAGTATATTCTCAATCTTCCCAATGGAATGGTAGTTAATAAAACCCTAAATGGCCTTTATCTGGTTCCATCCTATACAGCACACATATCCTTATTCAGGGATATCCAGCGATATCCTCATTCCGTGATGCATCACAGTCCAGCTTTTATAAGCACAGTTGGGTTGCAGGTGATCTTTTCCTGAATATCCATGATAACAGAAGTAATTACCGTTGCAGAGCATCCTCCTTCTGTTGCTGTTTGTCTCTGGGCAGGTTACAATGTAAATATAAAAGAAGAGAACGCATATGAATACAAATGGATAAGGAATTAGAAGATAAAAGTTCAGATGGAAAGTATTTCTATTAGTCAACAGGTAAACACAGGAGCAGTCTAACAGTTTGGTTTAGATGGAGGGAACTTCCAGACAACTTTCTACAATTTTTATATAAATAAGTCTTGAGGCTCTGAATTTTTCCATGATGCATGAATGATTTACTAGCGCTGTCAATACTACATATTAAAATTTCACAAGTCCTTAACTAGACAAAAGCATTACAAATCGCTTGCGAAGCTATATGGGAAGCTTTTCAGCATCCTGCTTATTCTGGATCATTTTAATGCAGTTAATGGCCTGCTCTTGAGCATGCAGACAGAACAACTCTGTGAATCCATATATAGATCAAAGCCTGGGAAGCACAGTAAAGTGCAAGGAACAAGAAAAAACAAAAGAAAGTAAAAGTTGCAGGGGTGAAGGGATTTTGGAAATGCCCAGAAGGACTGAGAATCTAAGCTTGCCTAGATCAGCATGTTGCTATTTAGAATGCTATAAACTGAATTTAAAATGTAAGCTAATATCCAATACATCCCACTGAAAATACTTTAAGTCCAGGTAAAGCTGACAATAAAAGTTAGAGAAACAGCCAAGGAAAATTAGGTCTAGGTTATCCATTAAACAATATTCACTTTAATGTATTTATTATAAAGTACTTTACCTAAGCATTTTAACATAAATAAGTTTTACTAATAGTTGGTGGAATACTATAGAAAGCTAAACAAAAAAATATTTTATCTACACTGATACAAGATATATGTAGATTTCTTCCAGGAAGGGCCACAAGTGAAATTATAGCGTTACTGGTTGGTTTTGGCATAGCTATAGCAACAGCCAGATGGGAGGCATGTGGAGCTGCACATGGGGAAGTCATGGCAAATTACCAGGATCTCATTTGATGTGGCTACTCTCCAAGAGTTCTGACTTAGATCAACTAAAACCATTAACTTTCAAAATATAATCAGTGTGATCTTTCTTTTCTTTTTTAAATAACAAATGGGAAAAAACCCAACTATGTTTCTTTGTACACTGAAACAAGGTATGTAAGGAGAGAAACTCATAAACTGGGTCTTGTTTATATTCTTGGACTATTAAGATGATAACACCACTATTGCCTAGAATATTTGGTAGGAATAACAGCAAAATGTGTGTCAGAAGACAAACCTAGAAAACATAGAGGAAGAATTTGACTGAAAATGTGGTGACTTAAATAGGAACTTGATGTTCTGGTCAGAGGTAAAATCTGCAAAAGTCATGCTGTCCATAGAAAAACTGCATTCCTCTTTACAGCTTGCTTCACCAGTCAAAATTTACAGAATCAGAGAATTGTTAGGATTGGAAGGGTCCTCTGGAGATCATCTTGTCCAACCCCCCTGCCAAGGCAGGGCTCCTAGAGCAGGTTCCACAGGAAACACATACAGGCGGGTTCTGAATGTCTCCAGAGAGGAAGGCTCCACAACCTCCCTGAGCAGCCTGTTCCAGTGCTCTGCCACCCTCAACGTAAAGAACTTCTTCCTCATGTTGAGGTGGAACCTCTTGTGTTTCAGTTTATGCCCATTGCTTCTCATCCTGTCACTGGGCACCACTGAAAGGAGTCTGGCACCATCCTTAGAGATATTTATATGCATTCGTGAGATCCCCTCTCAGTCTTCTCTTCTCTAGACTAAAGAGGCCCAGCTCCTGCAATCTCTCCTCATAAGAGAGATGCTCCAGATCCCTGATCATCTTTGTGGCTGTCTGCTGGACCCTTTCCAGTAGCTCCTTGCCTTTCTTGTACTGAGGAGCCCAGCACTGGACACAGTATTCCAGATGTGGCCTCACTATAGCTGAGTAGAGGGGGAGTATCACCTTGCTTGATGTGCTGGCCACACTCCTCCAGATGCACCCAGGATACTATTGGCTGCTGGCTCATAGTCAACTTATCATCTACCAATATTCCCAGGTCCTTCTTAGCTGAACTGCTCTCTAGTAGGTCAGTTCCCAACCCATACTGGTACTTGGGTTCTTCCTCCCCAGGTGCAGTACCCTACACTTGGCCTTAATGAACCTCATTAGGTTTCTCTCCACCCAATTCTTCAGCCTGTCAGGGTCCTGCTGGATGGCAGCACAGCCTTTGGGTGTATCAGCCATTCCCCCAGCTTTGTATCATCAGCAAACTTGCTGAGGGTACGCTCTAGCCCTTCATCCAGGTCACTGATAAACAAGATTGGACCCAGTATTGATCCCTGGGGAACACCACTGACTATAGGCCTCCCACTGGATTCTGCTGATCACGACCCTCTGAGCTTTGCCGTGCAGCCACGTTTTGATCCACCTCACTGTCCGTTTATCTAACCCATATTTCGTAAGCATGCCTACAAGGATGTTATGGGAGACAATAACAAAAGGCTTGCTGAAGTTGAGGTAACATCCACTGCTCTCCCCTCATTGATCCATCCTGTCATGTCATCATAGAAGGCTATCAGATTGGTCAAGCATTAATTGTTTATCTATACGCTGCTATTCTGTGCTTTCTTGTAACAAATATGTCTTGTTCCTTTATAAAGCTTCTGTAAGTGAATTAGTAGAATGATGGCAGCAGGATTCCTACAACAGCAAAGCAGGATACAAACCTCTGTGTTATACCTATGCTGCACAGGCTCCGCTTGGTCACACCTAGGAGCCAAGTAATAGCTTGATCGTGATCCGAAAATCTGTGCTTTCTCATGTAATAGAAACATTATTATGTGTTCTCGGTTGTACCTGTTTACTTTCTTGGCTGTAACAAACATGTATTGTTACCTTTTAATATGACTTATTATACTCTTCAGCAGAACTGAGAACCTAAATCAGTCACAGCTGTATCTGACCTGCTTTAGTGGTTTTCCTTTAGGTGTCAACTTTCATGTTCACCATGTTATGAACCACTGATTTCAGTAAAAGCCATTAAACTTTCAGACATTTATGAAGCCACTATTTTTAATCTAGTGATATTTTATTTTTTATTTGAAGATGTCATCCCTGTGCTAAATCAAATCAGTATGTCACTAGTTTGCAGTTTAGCAGCCATTGCAGGTATCTGTAACCAGTGAGGCTTCCAGCAGAGCACAGAAGCTCACCCTGGTAAAAGCATGCCTTAAAAAAGGTGGCAAGTGTAGGAACAAGAAAAGTGCCAGATCATCCATGCTTAGAACAGAAGATTGAGTTTATCCAGGTGGGTCATTTCACAAAAGTAGTAGCATGAAGAGTCACTGAGCATGTGATGGCACCATGGATCTTTAAGCTATTAATTTGAAAGTGCAAGCAATTGGATGTATGACAGGTAAAATCAGTTTCTCTTCTGAGACACTTGTTCAGACTTTAACCACTGTTTACCAACTTTTGAGAGAGCTTTTCAGAAGAGGATTATTTAGAAACATTTGCATTTTACTTTTTTGAGTTTTTTCCTTGTTTTGTGACTCTTGAAAAAAATATATTCTTATATTCTCTTTAGTTGATTCAAGCAGTTGACTCCTCACATAGCTTTTAGAAGACAACAGATGTCGAAGTCTACTATATCAGAACTACAGTCATTGTGCCATGTTACTCTTATTGTACTTTTTTCAAGATAATGTAGGAAGGAAAGGAGAACTAGGAGGAGAATTGGAAACTTGCATAGACAGTTGCCCTTCTCTGGATGCAGCAGTGTGCTGCTTGAAAATGGTACCAGCCTTTCCAGTCAGCTGGATATTCTAGCATCCACAGTTCTACTGGCAGAAACATAAATAAGCACTCCCTAATTGTCTCCAGACAAAAGGAGACATAACTAAAAATATCTTCTCTGATAAGGTAAATCATTTGGCTGCCTGCTTTTTAGCAGGATAAGGAATGTTCTCTCTAGCAGAGTAAGGAACAGTCTCTCCAACGTAGCTGGGAGATAGCAGTGTACAACTCATGCAGTGATTTGTTTAGAAACAATGAACAATAACAGTCAAATTAGTCAACAATGGAAACACTTGAAAAATACTGCATTCCTAAATCAATCAATCAATCAATCAATCAAATTCTGGTGACAGTGCTGCACACATAAAAAAATGGAAACAATTCCAAAGCACTATTTCTAAATGCTGGGCACCTCCATACTAGGTTTATTCAGTCTGTTTGGTAATATATATAGAAAGAAACCATTAACTTATTTCTGCAAAGTTTGTGTTTCTTGCTTGTCTTGCTGAAAGATTATAGGAAATTCTCCTGAAATAATACCTTAATAGATCATCAAAAAATATAAAAGCTGGTTTGCAACTCTACAGTGCTGTGTCAGCCACTGTAAGGATTATATGGATGTCCTTGATGAATCATAGAATGGTTTGGGTTGGAAGGGACCTCAAATATCATCTAGTTCCAAGCCCTCTGCCACAGGCAGGGACACCTTCCACTAGACCAGGTTGCTCAAAGCCCCGTCCAACCTGGCTTGGACACTTACAGGGATGGGGCATGCACAGCTTCTCTGGGCAACCTGTTCCAGTGTCTCACCACCCTCACAGTAAAGAATTTTTTCCTAATAGCTAAGTCTACCCTCTTCCAGTTTAAAGCCATTCCCCCTTGTCTTATCCTTACTTGCCTTTGCAAAAAGCCCTCCCTCCATCTTTCCTGCAGGTTCCTTTAGTTGCTAGAAGCTGCTCAAAGGTCTCCCGGAGCCTTCTGCTGTCCAGGCTGAACAACCCCAGCTCTCTCAGGCTGTCTTCATAGGAGAGGTGCTCCAGCCCTTTGATCATCCCGGCAGCTTCCTCTGGACTCGCTCCAACAGGTTCAAAACTAACAGAAACATTGTATCCAAATCTTTCACTGACTCCAGTGCTTTGAAAAATTGTACTGGAAACAGAAACTGTGGCAAATTATGCTAAGGAACATGCAAATTTCACGAAGTCTTATAGACAGATTATGTTAGCCCTTATGGTAAGAATAGGGGCATTAAAATACCTATCTGGGATACTACATGCCTTTTTAAGTTGGCAACCAACAAGCCAACCAACTTGACATTACAGGACAACAAATTTTGAAACCTTTTTGTCTGAAAACAATGCCCAGGCAAAGCCAAGAATCAGTAGCTCTGTCAGTGCAACTTCTCACTGCATTTTTGGTGCACTGTAAGAGCATCTGCATTGAACATACCATGGGTACTTGTTAACATTACGAGATGTGAAAAACAAACTTTCTCTCCTAGATTTCTTTGCAGAATAACTTCCCGTTTAATCCACCTGTGCGCTCTGTATATAGAACCTATATATATACAGCATGTCTCCCATGTTAATGCTGTTAAGAATCAATATTGGATGTTTGTTCGTTTGCTTTAGGCTCTTCTCATGAGAATACCTGACTTATCTGGAATATTATGCATGCCCAGCAAAGGATCAGTTAACTATTACCATATTGGGCAATACTGCAATTCACTTTGAATAGTACCTTCTGTTGCAATGAGCCTCAGTGAATCACTGTGATTATTCATACAGGAATGTGCAAAAGCACAAGTATAAAAATCTGCACTGTGTTCTCTTGATCATGTATGGTCAGATTACGTGCAATTCCAACATCTTAGCCTTGTGTTGGGAAAACTGCCTGACTTAACCTTTACGAAGTTGCTTTTTGGGGAATATTCACTGCAAGTAAAAATCACATTTGACCCTCTGTTAAAGCCTGGATTTTTTATGTTTTCTTTGTGGATTGCATTTCAGATGGAGCAGGTACCCATACTCACAAAAGCATTTCTGGTAGCTATGATATTCAGAAGACTCTCTACTTGTCCAGCATGTGTGAAGGTTACACGTGCAGTCCCCTCCTGCATATGATTTTTCTCAATGGAATGGTAATTCTGTTATTTGGAGCACTTCTGAAAGGTTTACTTTCCATTCACTTTTTGTTTTGCTTGGATAGGCTTCCAAATGCTTTTAAAAATTGTCTTTTTAAAAGAAATTATGATTACAATTCCTCTAGTGAAAATAATTAAGTGATAGCAATTTAGTAATTTTCAGTCTGGGAAATACCATTGCCAATTAAGATTTGTGTTTTCTTTACTAATATAAATCAGCAGAGTAAAGAGACTGAAAAAAGTGATGACAAGTTCCCCAAATGAGTTGTTTTACTAGCCTGTAATCCTAGCTAATATTTGCAAATAATGTTCAGTAGGAAGCAGAAAAAGCTCTCGATTCTAATGCATTTTCTACAGCTATTGAAAATAATGGTTGATAAAAAGCTACATTGCAAAAATATTTGTGATTTTTATTGGATCAGGAAGGAGGGGAAGGCAGCGAAGATGGTAAGCAATTAGAAAACCGTTCTCTCTGCCACGAGTGGCTTCATGCGAAGTGGGACTTAGGTTGCAAGGGCAGTTAAGGACAACTGTAACACACATTAAAAATGGTGCAAAGAAGGTGAAGTGGAACCACTATTACAAGTTACAAGATTATCAACCAGTGGCCTAAACCCAAGAAAAACAAAGCATTTTCTTCTATGACACAAGGACACAAGACTCTACCTAAAGAAATCCTGAATAGTTCATGTTTTATAGCATAACTCAGTTCACAGAAGAAATTAGCCAAGTTCATCGGTCCATCAAGAGCTATTAAATATATTGGCTGAATTACAGACTTCCAGATAAGGATGCTATAAACCATTTATGTCTAAAAACTACAAGGATGTGCCATGAAAACAACTACTCTGTAAGTGCCTTGTTTCAGTACCCTTTTCCCAGGCATCCATTACGAGTCATTGTGGAGACACGATTCTGAGTTAGAAAGACTGTTGGTCTAACCCAACAGAACAGGGTAAAATTCTACTTTCATGCATCCTACACCATGTCTAGTCCTGAACACTGAAACTGCATCCTTCTCCTAAGGAGGACATAAGTTGATCAAAACTGACTTTGTCAAGTTTATACTTTAATACAGTTTCTTCTGCTGCTTTGTCCTGTTCATTAAGATGGACATACTGTTCATCAAAGATCTGATCCAAATTCTTCTGAAGGAACATTTCTTTAAAATAAGTTGATTCCTTTGTTGAGATCTATTTATGAGACCTACAGAGTGTTAAATTTCCTTCTTGGGATCTGATCTATTGCATCCAAATCAGCCATTACATTCTCATAAGTAGAGTGTACATGAGTAGAAACTAAATTCAAATTTAAAAGTGCAATTTAATGGGTCTGTAAAATAGAGGGTGTTTTCTTTTATGAAAATATTACAGTGCTGCTGGGAAGTAGATATATAATTTTGTTTTGCCTATAAAAGCACTATTTATGTAACCAAAATATTCACAGCAAGAAAAATACACCAAAATATTCACAGCAAGAAAAATAAACATGCAGTATGTGTATATTTGCAAGATACATAGAGTTTATTACATGTGATTACTACAATGCTAATTCTAAACAAAAAATAAAAAAGGGAGGAGGGAAGAAATAATTGTTGTCATAGTTTCAGAGAAGACACAAGATCATCATGTGAACTTTTACAATAGGAAGCAAAATACTTCAGAGCTGAAAATAGTTAAGTCTGGTATTATTTCTAAGTGTAATGTACAAACTTCTGGGCTTCTGATAGTGTTAACCCAGTTTTCTTCATATGCCTCAGAAACCACAGCATAAGTGCCTCATCCTGTGATGAGGAGAAGCTTGGCACTCAACTGCAGTTTTCTCCCTATTTGCCTGCCTCTGTCAAAATGTTTAAAATCAAAGCATTAAGAAGCTAGATTCAGCTGTGTTGCCACACTGAGATGCAAACTGAACAGCCTCATAAAAAATAATGAAGAAAACTTGCATACAATAGAGGACATGTGAAGCTACACTTAAGAGAGATGGTTTAAATTCACCGTTGGGATTTCATATGCTTTCCACTGTAAAAGACGACTAAAGGAAAAAAGATATAAAATCTGTCCATCTCAAGATGTTTTGCCATCCTTAGCACCAGCTACTACCACTCACTGTGAGACAGCACTTACCAGGAACAGCAAACCAAGCTCAGCTTTATTATGCTAGCTCTCAAAGGTGAATTTCCCCTCTCCAAAGCTTTTCTATCACTTGTGATCAGGTGAGACAGAAGAGGCTGAGAATCTGTGCCTTCCCTTTTATCTTAGTTATTTTCCCTGTTCACAAGAATAAACGTAGCTTTTTAAACATAAAACATTGTGTATGTCTCTCAAATGTCACTTTTTATGCTATTAAAAGTGTGTTGATAGTGAAGCAGACACCTATTTTGAGATTTTAATTGGTTGCTACTACTTCCCAGTCCTGTGAGATTCTGCATCACTGAGTAAAAACAGTAACTATGAAACAAAGATTCCACCATCTCACTGCATTTTAGGACATTTCTCAAGGGTCTTGGTCACTTTGGTTTTTTCTTTCTTCCCTTTTTTTGATAGTCTAGTTTCAAGCTCCATCCCACTTCTCCATGTCTAGTTCTGCAATTGGTGCTTTCAGCCTCTCTGTTCCTCTGTTCCTATTTTTTTGACCTGCTTTATAAATGCTGGATAATGGCTCATCTAGCCAAAGAAAGCTTTTTTGGTTCAGAGCTGTTCTACCCATTCTCTCATTAAACATGATCAATGTAGTTGGCACAGCAGAGGCTGCTCCCCAGGCGTCAAGGCAGAATAACCCAGCTGCAGGGGGATGACCCATGCTTCTGAGGAAACAAGCAAAATTATAGAATCATAGAACGGTTTAGGTTGGAAAGGACCTTAAAATTCATCTAGTTCCAACCCCCTGCCATGCGCAGGGACACCTTCTACCAGATCAGGTTGCCCAAAGCCCCGTTCCAGCCTGGCCTTGGACACTTCCAGCGCTGGGACATCCCCAGCTTCTCTGGGCAACCTGTTCCAGTGTCTCACCACCCTTCTTAATACCTAACCTAAATCTACCCTATTTCAGTTTAAAGCCATCCCCCCTTGCGCTATCACTACTTCCTCTTATAAAAAGCCCGGGTTCACCACACTTCGGGCGGCTTGCCGCCGTTGTAAGGAGCAGTGACTCCTCGTTCCCGCTGGTCAGGAGAGCCCCACCACCGCCCGGCGGAGTCCTCTGCTGCCACCCCGCCGGGGGCGAGCCCAGCACCGGTAAGCGTTTTCAAGGAAGACATGAAGTAAAGCTCCGTTCCGCCGCCTTGCGGCCCTGC